>NC_069116.1:23343806-23433806 GCF_025612915.1 Magallana angulata | reverse complement strand
TTGAATCTACACTACTTCATAAGGATGTCTCCACATAAGTTTTAGCTTTCCTGGCTGATTGGTTTCTGAGAAGAAGAATTCTAAGGATTTACTCTGAATATGCCTATGTAAAAATTTGAACCCCCCCCCCCTCATTGTGGACCCGCCCTACCCTTGGGAGTCATGATGTTCACAACTTTGAATCTACACTATTCAAGGATGTCTCCACATAAGTTTGAGCTTTCCTGGCTGATTGGTTTCTGATTTACTCTGAATATTTCTATAAAAAATTTGAACAACCCCCCCCCCCCCCCCCCATTGCCTTTGAATACATTGTGCCAAGTTTGGTTCAAATTGGTCCAGCGGTTCTGGAGAAGATGTTAAAAATGTGAAAAGTTTACGGACAGACGGACAGCCAGACGACAGACAAAATGTGATCAGAATAGCTCACTTGAGCTTTCAGCTCAGGTGAGCTTAAAATAGACACCCGGTGAGAATTGGTGTTATCAATGCCACAGTCAACTGGAGGTCCATGTAGATCTGCCAAATGCACAGTACATTTCCCTATCAAGAAATATTTTCGTTAAATTGGATTTTTTTTCTTTCATAATCGACATTATTAATTGCTATATGTCATTCTAGATCAGGATCATTATCACATACACTTTTCCTGGAAATATTATTAATTATAGCTTGCATATAAGCCCTAGGATATTCTAAAAGTGCAACTATTCTAAATCATTTTATGACACATATTTCACACGCGCATGTACATCAAAAATTGCAGTCAATTTTATTACCCAAAAAATAGTGCTGTCAATAAATTTGAGTTACGTAACTGCACAAGCGTCAAAATTGTAAACCACATTTTGATGGCGAAATCAAAAGTGCCAATAACTGGTCGTTGTTCTATTTCTGACGAAGGTAGGTCGTCATCTTATACGCCCATTTATTGTCGTCTGCTATGGTCGTCTGCTCGAGACAAACCCAGGCCTGGCGCGGCCCGGGAGAGACATGCCATCGATACAACAATACATCAAACCCAAATCTTACCCTTCACACATCTCCACTGCTAAATACAGTTTTCAGAAAATGTACAGACAAAGGCAATATGTCATGATCATACCGATTATAAAAAGACTATTTGTGTGAGGCTTGTTGACTGAATTGTTCACTTTTCACATGTCTCAATTTCTCAGGAGAGAGAAAAGAAAAAGACAGACAGACAGACAAAAGAGAGAGGGGGAGAATCGATGCTTCGCGTCTTGGCCAATACAACAATGTTATTTTTGGTCACACCAATGCAAGTTTTATCCAATGACAATGCTTTTGTACATTGTTTTGTATATTGTACTTATTTTGTCTAATCATGAGTATTTGAACTCAATGGTCCATGGCCGTGTTCTTTTATTACTGTAACATAAAAAGGCACGGTGGTAAATAATAGTAATGCTTAAAAAATGATAATATGACTTTACTATCAATGAACTATTTTTTCGTATATAGAGACCCCTTTTGATTACGTCTTAGACTTTGTGTAGTTGCGTCAAAAAGCAATGTGACGTATGCCTATACATTTCATTGCTGGCCACTCATCCATGGCTCTTTGAAATCAACAAGATTTGTCTGGCATTTATGCATCTTCATTTTTCACTTGGTTTGATGCAATGAATAGATTGATTTATTATACCGAATATCCAAGATCTTGTTAAAATGGCTCTAAATATACTATGCGCATCTTCCTGTCCAAGAGGTAAGAAAAACGACAGTAAAACCTTTCTAGAGATGAGTTTACCTCATTGTAATGAATGATGCTTGGTCAATAATAATATATAAATAGTGCCTGTTTGGGAGGGTAACAGTTGAAATTGACACCCCGAGAAAACCATTGTCAACCCATGCGAAGCGGAGGTTGACAATGGTTTTCGAGGGGTGTCAATTTCAACTGTTATCCTCCCAAACAAGCACTATTTATTTTGTTATACTGAATGTCTTTTTTAAAATTTTTAAGAAAATTTTACTGCTTTTATATAGGAATAACGTGAATTCTACAGCGAACCGTACGCGCATAATTTTCGCGCATGTAACATTTTTTAATGTTACCCGTTGCCAAGTGCGTTGCTAACGCTGAGGGTAATAGTAAATATTATTAACTGCGTCTTAACCAATCAGATTTCAGTATTTAACATGAAAGTATAACAACAAATGATAACAACTTTTTACTGATACTTTGGGTAATAGTTACAAAAACTCTTCACTTCTGACAATGTACAGTAGACAGAACTGACAGATTGTTCCATTTTAAATGTAATTAGGTTCATGAAAGTATTTCACTCTTAAAACACGGTAAAAATCTTTTTATAGTTCCTATCATTAAAGACAAGGTTAATATTTACAGTTTGACCATGGTTGAAAATTTACAAAAATAATGCATCTTTTCATTTTTTTTTTTTTTTTTGAAAATGTAAAATTACATGGGTACATGTAAGTCTCTATACCATAAAAGTCTCGAAGTCAGATCAAAAAGAAATTGTTGTGTCTCTAATTCGATAGGGACACCGAATAAAATTAATTTTTCGTGTAAAGGATACAATTTACAGCTTTTTTCTGTCGATGACAATTAGATAATTAGATGAGCGTTTAGCGATAACCCAACCAAGATTTTGTATTGAAGAATGAAAAAAAAAATATTTTCATCCGGTAAGAACCACCCCCCCCCCCCCCAAAATGAAATTAAAAAAAATCTTGATAAACAGCTTACTTATTTTTTTTTTAATATTTTTCTCGAATTGATGAAAAAAATACATTCTATTTTTTTAATATATACGTATACACACATTAATTATCCTAATGTACATGATCTCTAGCACAATATACATAACGTAGATGATTGTTTGTTCTGACAGCTCACCGTTATTTGTCTTTTCTCCTCATCTAGCACTAAGATGTCATTTAATGTGTTAATGTGTAAATGTATCCTTCTAAATGTCTCCACATTTGTCATAAACTATATCTTTAAAGTGCGACTGGCCATTATTTTAAATGGAATATGGGCCATTAAAAAGTAGAATTGAATGGCTGGGATCAATGAACTCCATGTTTAATTTTTTTTTTTTAAACATTTTTATATACATTTTGTCGCAAACAAATGTCTCGTAGGCAATTGTTTTTCTTTCGCTGGCAAAAGAATCCAAGTTATGCATTAATTAATTCAAATTATATCATACAATATCAAAACTACTGCTGTTCTGACGGACCGGGCCATGGCTACATCAATTTTTCATCTCGAAGACGGATATATAAATACTAATTCATATAATAATAAATATTTTAAAAGGTTGCATTTAGTTTTTAGTCTTCAGTATTTGTAAATTGAAACTCAAAGCGGAAAGAAAAAGTAATACGGTTAAATTAGCATTAAAGATACGACCGCATCTTTCAAGTTTTTATATATACAAATTACAAAGGAAATTACTTTCATCTACTGTGTCTACATTAATGTTAATTTCTTTTACTTATCAATTGCCATATTCACCGAGTACATGTATTTGGTTTGTCAAATAAGTTGGTTTATCTATCCGCGTGTAATTTCTAGTCAAAAAATCAAACGTTCTACACTTCAAAAGAAGAGAATCCCCAGCTAAAGATAACAATAACTTAATATAGGATTATTTTATTAAAATATGATTAATAATAGATTCATCGTGAATATTAAAGTAAAATCAATTCTAACAATTATTTCTAACATTGAACCCCAGTGAATGTCTCTCTTTAATACAGCAAAAGTAATTTAGGCTTTGCTTTTTTTACCCTTATTTTTTTTTAAATTTCAACTAATTGCATGCCGGAAATATATATTTCATGGTCGTTTATTTTATGCAATATACATACTTGCAACGTCAACCGATTTATTTCATGGATATTTACGTCAAGTGAATTTCAACTGCACCAAAAACCTGTGCTTTTTTGCCTTTTTGCAAGTTCAGATAGTTTAAAACGTTTATATGAAGGGCAAGCATGGAACTAATTTCAAGGTTTATGCACGTGTATTTCTACTTCATCTCTTTTATTACAATGAATAACAAACTTTCAAGAAGATGCTTTCTAAAATACATAAACCGTTTTTGAGAGTAAATATCCTTATTGATTTGTTAAACTTGGTCATCTCTTTGAAGATTTGAGTTTCAGATGCTCGAGAGATTTTTAGGCCGGGAGGCGAGAAGAGAAACACTTGGAATATTTATCCCCACAATAATAAAAAAGAAGAAATATCACAAAATCTAGAGGAAAACATGCTTTGAAAATAATTCTAGTATGAACACGTGTAACTGCGTCAAGAAACCCCTGTTTGACATAAAAACACCGTAGAGAAATAACCATCCCCTCGGCTGGGGTCTGTTTATTTAGGTGTTTGCCCAAAGTTTTATCCAAATTTCACAAGATATAGAGCCGATAGAGTTGCCGGCAACTTCGCAAAATTATATTAATTAGAAAGAAAAATATCTCAGAACTTGGCGTTTGATGGGAATTCAATATAAACTTATCGTGGAAACTTCACTTAGTTTGTATGTAAGGCAGGCTCAAACAACAGGTGTCAACACGGAAAGACAGGGTCTAGCAAACTTAATTCGTGTTCAAACAGTTTTTCTTGATTACTTAAAATAACATCATCTGGTTAAGTTTCATTGTGTTGTACTTTTAGTTTTTTACCGAAATAAAGCCCTGCACTTTCTGGAGTATCAAATTTTCTTCTTAGTTAAACAAATTCTTATCTATGAGCGATTTTAAGATTTCAAACGAAAGCTGTCAGTTTAAGCCAAAAATTTCCACCAATTTAAGAGACTTATCATTCATTTGTTGGTAGGTTTGGGTTTCAATTGATTTTTTTTTCTTCAATGGCATTGCTATTGCGCATTTTGCATTAGTCAGTGTTAGGGAAATAAAAACGTTGATGCACTATATATTTGGAAAGAGAATGTTCAAACTTAAGTCGATTAGTATTGATATTTTTTTTCGTGTTTCATCAAAATGTTACTTAATCACACATTTTTGCACAAAACGTTTAGTATAGATCCAAAAGTTTGCTGATTATAATATCTTATGTCAAAGTTTGAATCGAACTTTGACAAGACCCAATCCATAATTTAGTAATCTTTACATGTACTATTTTTTCAGGTATTAAACTTATGACAGCGCTTTAAATCGATGTTTAGTGAAATAAATATCATATAAAGAAATATTCAACATTTTGTAATTTCAAATTTCAAGTCGAGAAAAAAAAACCTTGACTTGACGGAAAAGGCCGAGTGATGCTCCGATGGACGGAAAAGGCCGAGTGATGTTCCGATGGGTATACCACAGTGTATTGCACACCTTAGACTACGCACATCGGAGAGAATCAAATCACAGCATATAATCAGATTGCAATTTTAATACTTATGGTTGTCAGTTTACATATTGTCAGATGTATAGCTGTCCTACTGCCCTTACAAAAAAAAATAAGATTATTTCTACATGACAATAAAGTAGTCATAATGCATATTTTTCTTGTTAAAATTTAAAAGATGTCAAAAGAACAGTGTCGTTTCATAATATTGATACAGTTTAACTCCATCGCTTTTATATGTGCCTCATGAAAGAACCATTCATCGATTTTATGACGTCACAAAGAAGTAAAATAGTCTAAACAGGACGCAGATCAACAAACATCGATAAGATTCTGTTATTTGATCAACATTTTTGGCAGTAACTGTTATTTTCATGACAGAGTACTAAAATTTATTCTAGGTACTTATAGTGTAGTTAACAGTAAGAGTGTTGCTAAACAGAGTACTAGTTTTCAAAGGAACAGGATAAGTACTAAGTTATCATGGATCCACGTGTTTTACGCTCACAAACTACTGACTTTGCAGACTTACTCTGTTTTTGACGTGTGTTGATCAGGCTTTCAAGACAGGACAAAAGAAAGACAACTCCATTATCGGGAATATGAATTTTATTTTTCATAAAAACATAATAATGTTATTTAACATTTGATAACATGGAAGACTATATAAAAATGCATATAACATTGGTTTATGGTCTCTCTTGGGTAGAAACTGGTTAAAGGAACCCTAAGAAGAAGCTATACATGGATAAATATTTTCATCAGTAACAAATAACTATACAAAAGCACATTCAAACATTAACAACTTTGTAAATCTCTACATGTATCTACTACACGTACCCTATCTCCATATTAGAGTTACAATAATATAGCACCTGCTTTTAACTGTTGATATATAAAATGCTTGATAAATTAGATTATACTAGATCCTAGAAAAATCAAGGAGAAGGAATAAAAGATTGAAAAAAATCAAGTAAGCCAATTGTAAATGACAAAAAAAATAAAAATAATAATGTCTAAATCTAATGCTGCATGTATACATTAAAAATTCCCCACACCTTTTGTTTTCACCCAGTTCACCCCTCATTGTCTGAAGGTATATACAACATCGGGCAACATAATAACATTGATAATTTGATATCTTCATTGTGGTTGGTTGAAACTAACACCATTCCCATAATATTATGCTGGAACAATGTCTAATTAAATCGTCTGATTAATTCAGTAATTTTCTTTAATCTATGCAGATTCTTGAGACTTCTTGTATTCGAAAACACTCCCTCGACCCACCAGTGAGTGACCTTTTTTGGCCTTTGACCCTTCCTCACTTGACCTCTGTTTTCGCTTCCTGGTTTCAGTTTTCAATTCCTGTTCACTCCCATACCCTCCACCCCCAGGAGTTTGAAGATAAAACACATCCTGAAAAGATAGTCAATATAAATCTTAATTAAATTATGAAATGTATAATGCCAGGTGTACATGTACTATTTGTCATCTTCCAAAATATAAGGATTTCAATGTTTCAAAGTGAAAGCTAGTTTTTGCATGATTGTGTTAAGTGAATGTTTCTATGGAAAAGAAATGTTTGAATATTAAATGAAATTAACTAGTAAATGATCTGCAAATGACAAAAATTGCTTAAACTGATACATAATTTTTTAATTTCAAGAAAAGCTGGAATAAAAAACTTTTCTGAAAATGAACCTGAAAACACTTTACACAACATTAAAGACATGTAACTAATTGAGTATGTTAATTATATGTACTTTTAAATCTGTAAAATGAGTTTGCCATTAATGAGTTTGTACTGAGAAAGACAACTTGATCTCCATTTAAACGATTAAACATGTTCAAAGAAAAAACAACACATAAAGTAAGTGGAAAACCTTGGAAGTTTTAAAAGTCTAATTAGCTAATTAAGGTCATAAAATATACCTTATAAAGTCTAATTAGCTTATTGATGTACTAAAATATACTGTTCCTACTTGTACATTACAAAATGATCTCAAAATAAATTTGAAATTAAATACCCGGCAATGAAAAACAAATGCTAAAGTGACTTTTATTAATGAACATGCATATAATTATGTGAATCTCTTTTTGCCTCTAAATCCAAAGATGTAAGTTTGTGTGAGGCTGAGAAAGGGGGGGGGGGTTTACACATACCCCTGCGTGGCATTTAATTGAAGTCTTTGAACCCAAGAACACCACTCTCCCATCCTTGTAATAGATGAGGTTAACTCCCTTAGATCCACATTCTCCACCTTAAAGCAAGAAAAGCACAAATATTAAAACAAGTATATCTCTATCTGAAAGTCACCTGGCATTCAAAACACATTTTATGAAAATAATTCTTTACTTCTGCATTAAATTAAAAAAATAAATTTATTGTATAAATGGCAAGTTTGCCATCATTTTTAGGTACTGTAGACTCCTTATTTTCTGTGAGATTTTAAAATCTGCAAGATGTGCTTCTCACGATTTTATGAGGATATTAATCCCCCAAGCTTAACTAAACATCTACAGTACTCCTCAATGACTCTAATAAACTCTTAAAAAATATAAACTCAACTGCATGAAAAACAGAAAAATGGAGACAGATTTTACTGGTAAATAAATGTTAAAATCATAGACACAAGGAGAAAGTACCATTTAATCCATAAGGGGAGAAAACCCTCCTCTCTGTGAGAATAGAGAGTGTGAGATCTTTCCGGAACAAATACTCTCGGATGATTCCGTCCCCTCCCTTGTGTTGGCCGTGTCCTCCTGTCCCGGGATTCAGATGGAACTTCTTCAGAATCACAGGATACCTGACGTATCAAGATGCATGAAAAATTTGAATTTTTGGGGGTGGGGGGTTAATTTCCGTAGAATAATCAAAACGTTCAATTAAACAAAACTGATTCTTGACTTCGATCGTCACAAATCAATGATATTCATTCTTTCCTAATCTTCTAAAGATTTGACAAAAAAGGGATTCTCAATTACTATACATGAACTGATTTGTTGGCTTTTTAATTTCAATTTCGTCTTATATTCATAATTATTGTAATTGAAATACATTGCTTTTCCTAATCATGACCTTTAGATTAGAACTCATGCATTGTTACAATATTCTCTATTATATGCTCTGAAGAAAACCCCAGAAAATAATTTTGGTCGAATGTAGTTTTTTTTTTGTGTACATTGAACTACATTGTTTTATTAAACATGAATTTGTTACCGTAAGTGTTAGCAGACAATTTAAACACCATACCTCCTCTCCAGTATTTCTGGGTCGGTGATTCTAGTATTAGTCATGTGACTGTGCACACCACTTCTGCCGTTCCATGTTGGGCCCTGTCAACAACACAAAATTCACCCTTACAAGGAAAATTGTGAAATTATTATCGTAATTTTTCTGGGCTTGAATTTTCATGGATTGGACATTTTTCCGCGATTCATGGGGATTAATTTTGTGGATTTACTTAAAATATTAATGGATGTGTGTTTCATAAATTGTTAAGGATACTTTTATGATTTATGAGTTAAAACTGTTTTTTATAATTCATTGTGGATGTTATGGGTAATTTATGATTGAGTAGGACCTTTGAAATCCATGAAAACTGAGCCATTGTGATTTTTCTAGGATTCCACAAAAGCTACGAATTGCTGCATTATCAACAGATACTTATACATACTTGTGCTATATATATATAGCACAAGCATGAGATATCAACTAAATTGTATTACAAATTCAAATTAAATCCAGATACAGTTGAACTTCTATATGCTGAACACTGATATCTCAAATACAATGGATATGTCGAAGTGATTTGCAAGTCCCAACCACTTATTTTTAAAGTATTTAACCCTCGATATCTCGAATACTAGGATATCTCGAAGTTTTTAAACAGTCCCATCTAGTTCAAGATAACGAAGTTTGACTGTACTTACTGCTCCAGCTCCGCCTGCCACTGTCTCGTAATGACCAAAGGCGTCGTCTCCAAAAGTGATATTGTTCATGCAACCCTACAAAAGAAATAAAAACCCACTCGAACTACAATTTGTCTCATCTTTGTTGAAATTCTAGAATCATTATTTAACTAACCTACTGAAAATATGGAAAATATAGTGAATTTGATTTCACTATATTCCCTACTCAGGAATTTTCCAAGAATGTTAAGGGTAAAGCCCTTTTGAAGATTGTTTCACATTGGACTAGTTAATTGATTCAGTTAAATCATGATTTTAAAATAAGAGAGTGATGATCATCCAGCTCCTCTACCCCCCTCTGTGTGCATTGTACCTGAGAGGCGGCACAAACTTGGAAGGCCCGGAAGATGACGTCCACGACTCTCTGGGAGGTCAGGACATTCCCTCCCACCACCGCTGCGTTCTCTGACGGGTCCAGGATGCTCCCCTTGGGAATAATGGCAGTCACAGGCTTCAAACATCCCTGCAAGGTACATCAATTTTTAAAGAATAAGATGCAATTGAAATGTTAACAATCTACAACAGATTAAATGAAGGCAAAGAAACACAAAGTATAACTGCAAGAAAGTCTATTGACATTAACATTATTTATTCTATGCAATCATTGAATATATATTCAATGTCTCAACTTAGCAAGCAAATTCTTCGGACAAATGTGTAATGATCTCAAAACAATACAGCAGGTCATATAGCAGACAAAATTCCTCTAGAAATCTTAAGCACAGCAATATAACATAAAGTAATATATACATCTGAGACAATGAATTTTCTCTCAAAAGTTATTCAAACATCTATTTTCTGTTTCGTACTGCCTACCTGATTGAGTGGCACATCATGTCCAACCATGCACCTCAGACAATAGATCAGAGCAGATAGAGTTACTGCCCTTGGTGCATTACAATTGCCGTACACTTCACAGGTTGACCCAGTAAAATCTACCACAGCCGTTCCCTGTAATTAATAAATAAATCTTGATCTTTATGCATTTATTGTCATTTATGTTTTAATATTTATGGAAAATTATGACACAGTGATCGATATACAAATGTGTGATACAATGCCCATGTGAAAAAAATAGTGCTTAGTTCTTAGAGCACCTAGAGTACATATACACTTTGATGAACATGTATCTGATGAACTGGAGCTCAACAGAGATTTTACCAAATCAAATTATCCCATATAGATACAGTTCTGCAGCTAGTTCTTAATGAAAGTTCTCCAAATTGATTTCTTAAAAGAGATGAATTTCACAGATTATGTAGAGTTTGTGATAATCTAACAGGTAAAAATAAATACAAGTTTGAACATGCACTACCAAAAAAGAACTAAGAAATTTTGCACGTAGTCCAAATTGTTCGACAATATGGTAATGTAATACGGTATACAGGGAAATATTCGTCCCCATTTCATTTTCGCTTGTTTTGCCCTCATTGCCATTGGGCGAATAAAAGACTGGGGAAATCCCATGTCTCATATTATCTTCCTTTAACACAACTTTGGCTGGGCGAATTCAAGACGGGGCAAAACCGTTTGCAAGTGTAGAAAGGTGAAAATAACACGGGGTGAAAATAACTCAGTCTGCTGTAGTTTCCTAAAAAAAACAAATGCTCAGAAAAAAATTTAAGGTCATTGACCATTACCTTTTCCTCATCAATGTTGACAGTCAAACAGATCTTAGCTCCATCATCCATGTAATCCTCTGCTGACAGTTGAGCCGTGCCAGTTCTCTCCCTTGTGCGACGGCCTATTTCCTTTAACATTTCTTGAACAGCAATCTCAGCATTATCCTAAAAACACCAAAATTTTACTTGGCCTAAGATTTCTAAATTAACTTTAGCTTTGGGGTTATTTATGTTTATAAACTTACTTCAATTTCTGACTAAAATATACTTCCTGGGAGATACAGCTGTAGTTTATACCTGTATATGAGCCATATAGGCAATCACAACATCCAATCCATATTCCTCAATCAGCTCTTTGATAAGTGTTATGCCCTGAAATGATACATATTTATCACCCAGAACCTCAGCATTTTTATCTATTTCGTCTATATGCATATTCATGTATAAAAAAACATTGGATAAATAAATCTTTTTTAGTGGTGTAGGCGCTTCTTCAAAACAACCTCTACATAAGAAATATTTTTTGTACTATTTTCCCATGTTTAATAGTTTTCTAAACGACTATAATTCTTGATCTTGGAAATAAACTCAGTTGCAAACTTTTTTAATCATTAATGTCTCTGCAATTTCACAATAGCTTAAATTAAAGTTGCAAATACCTTCTGATTGGCTGCAACCTGTGCTTTAAGGTCACTGAGGTTATCGCTAAGGTTACGTGTTCCACTACTACCTGGATATTTTCCAGGCTCCATAAAAGCCTGGGTGACAGCTTAATCAAAAACAAACATTGCCTGCTTTACTGAAATACTATTGAATTCAACAACTATATAAAACTACATAACTTTATAAATTGTGTAAAATATCTATATGTATGAACATTTTAAAGAATAGAAGAGAGTATTTGTATGTAAATAGAATACACATTTACATGAAGATAAAGGTGCATCGCATCAGTGAATGTGTAATTGTTACCTTCCTCTTGGAATATGCCCTGGTCCACCAGTTTAAAAGATTTGAACACAGCACCCTCTTCCTGGATACACTTGGAGTGTGGGGGCATGGATCCAGGAGTTATCCCCCCTATATCAGCATGGTGGCCTCGACTGGCCACAAAAAACACTGGTTTGGATTCACCGGGCCAAAACACCTACCAGTATAAATAGAAAAGTGCTCACTTCATGCTACAGAAAACATAGCAGGGTTTGGTTAAAATCCACTATATGATAGATGAAGTGACACATGTACATCTTAAGGAGGCTCGACGGTCAACAAATTAACTATCAGATGTACCAAAAACTTTCATATATGATTTGTTCACCTATAAATTAATATCATGTAAAAGAAAATTTCCATAAATACAATTTAAATTCATGTATTTTCCTAATTTTCATACTGAGCTCTTCTTTCAAAGGAGATCAATTCAGTCTAAAATGGCCAAGACCACGGACCATCAAGCAATCTATCCATAACCCAAAACTTCTTGCACATGTTTTCATCCTCTCAGACAACATAGGTGAAATAAACTGTACTATTGTTCACCTGATCTCAATTTAACCAAAGACACCATAGCAGGCAACATGTCAACATTGAAATAAAATGAGAGAAAATTTTAAAGAGATACGTGTACGTGTATAAGGAGAGGAGGAAAAGTCTGTACCGGTGTGATGACAGTAAGGTCTGGGAGATGACTCCCCCCTGCCTGCGGGTGGTTGGCCAAAATCACATCTCCTTCTCTAAAGTCCTTGCCTCTCTGCGTCATCTACAGAATCAAAACATGAAATAAACAATATCAATGAAATATAGCTATAATATTGCATAATTTATCTATCACTCAATAGGATAAACATCAGCAACTAATCTGAAAGTCATGGGTTCAAAACTCAGTGGGGTTTTAAAAATTTTACATTTCGAACAATTTTCATGCTGCATTCTATATGGTCAAATATCGAACAATTTAAAAATATCTTAAAATGATGCAAATATTGATCAATCTTGATTATAATGTACTTTCATCAATGTTATTATCTCAAGGTGCTCCATACCACCAAGAAAAAAATTAATTCAATAGAGGGAGAGTAAAATTTCAAAACTTTTATGATCAGAATGTACACGTACCTGGAACTGGACAGTCTCCTGCATGGCTCCGAGATGTACAGGGATGTGAGGGGCATTGGCCACGAGTCCCCCGTCAGGACCAAACATTGCACACGAGAAATCAAGACGTTCCTGTGTTCAATTAAATGAGAAAACATATAATTGACCATGACCATCCAAGATGACAGTGTTGAAAAAAATGATAACTGATTGTGTATTTATAAATAGATATGAAAAACATATATGTTTATATGAAATCCCTTAACTACCTTTTGTTTCAGAATATAATTATAATATTGACGTATCGATCATCATAATGATTATAACTTTAAAGCATCAGCATGTAATGAAGAAGTATCAGCATATAATGATAAATTTAGTATCATCATAAAGTAAAGATCGAAGTATCATCGCGGCATTAGTATCATCCACATACAGCAGTTGAGGTGTTCCATGTTTATTTGTTTTCCCTCGGACTGAAATATGTCACTGTTTCATTGGTTTAAACATAGCATACGACTGCCTGATATATTTCTATATCTCTTTGTCTAATCGGTGAGAATTAATATTCAGCAATATGGCCATCATTGGCCGAAGCTTCGCCTCACCATCTATGAGACTAGTCAACCCGATATATTTTTGTAGTCAGACAGTAACAAACCTAATAAGTAATAATATTTTCTTACTTTAATATTTGTTGATATAGCTGTTCTTTGTAAAACTCTGAAAAAAAATGAAATATATTTTTGTGTAATAGTATAAAAAAATAATATCACATTTTTTTCATGGCATAAACATCACCAGCTCCAATATTTCTTTTTTTTCTGGTGACAAAGATAAACACTTACATGTACATTTGAAGTTGTATTATTAATCAATACTTTGAAATCTAATTATCCTTTTATAAGTAGAAATGATTATAATATACAGCATTAAGGTCAGACAACACATTCCTCAATTTTATATAACTTTTTCATGTATTTGTTATTGATTTAATACTACTTTGACAGCTTTCTTACAAAAAATTAGGATATGTACCAGACATTTGTGGAAGAATACTAGAGTAAGCAATTTCCTATATGATTTTAATGAAAATACACTTGAATTGCTGTTATAAAAAATTTTGGTATAACTATATACATTTTAATAAAAATTAAAATCATGCATTTAATGAGGCCGAGTACAGAACAAGTACGCACGCTTTCTTGAGCATTTCATTTGTATTGTGACATTTTCTTTTTGCTTTGTTGATGCCATGCCATGATAGTTTCAAATGCATATACCGGTATTCAGCAAATTTGTTGAAAATAGCTTGTTTGATGCGTAAAATTGATATTATATTGTGGAATAAACATAAATGTCTCAAAGTATAAGCTATATTTGGGCTTGAGTTGAAAATGTGAAGAGGGTTCAGCAAGCCTAGCCCTTTGTC
The DNA here is from genome assembly GCF_025612915.1 of Magallana angulata. Taxonomy (NCBI): domain Eukaryota; kingdom Metazoa; phylum Mollusca; class Bivalvia; order Ostreida; family Ostreidae; genus Magallana; species Magallana angulata. The sequence goes on along the minus strand of NC_069116.1, from coordinate 23,419,318 downwards.
AGGTTTTCTTAACCTGCCTAAATATAGCTTAATTCATATATTTCAAAACAGTAACCATGTGTTTTATATTAATGACCCTTAATATGTGATGTTATATATCTATTTATTACTTAAATATGTCTGAATGTTTTAATAATACTATAAAGATCACCATTTCCGCCTTTGTCAAATAAAAAATAGCCATTATCTGACAAACTTGGAAATTGGGCATACAAAAAAAAAAAACTTTGTAAGACCCCTGGAACATACCAGGAGGTAAAAGATTTTTTTTTATTTGACCATTTGATGCCTTTTAGCAATAACTTTAATGTGTAGAACAGAAAAAGAAATCCCTAGGGCAGAAGTTTAAAAAAATTGTTAAACTTGTGCAAAATTGATCAAAATCCCATAGGGTCCTATGTTAAAAATTAACAAACTTTGAGATGACCCCTTAAACAAATGGTGTGGTAAATGTCTTATTTTTCTATTTTAAAATAGTAATTATATCAGTAGAAATTCATGTAAAAAATTTCATTCTATTTGGTCTATTATCAGGACGTTGAAAATTGAAAAATGATTATAATTTTCCGAAGAACGTGTCGTCTGACCTTAAGTATTTCTTGTTGAGAATAACGTGTTGGAAAGCATTTTTTTAAATTAAAAAATTAACACAAATCACGATTTGCAACCTTTAAAGTGCAGCGTAATCAACACCTAGCTGCTATTACGTACTCAGAATAAAAAATGAATGTCGAACAAAAAATATTTTATCAAAAAAAGTAATGCTCTACATGTATAGACATACCTTCCCATCTGCTCAGCAATGCTCATAAACCTGTGGGAGAATATGGAGAGCTGGATGGCGTCTAGATCTGGACCCACACGCTGAGTGCTGCCGCTTCCCACCTACAAAAATAATGATATCTAACCTTACACCCCTCAAGAGGTGTTGTCTGCAAATTAAGAACTTTTGTTCAGGGCTACTGTTATACAGGTTATTAAAATTGAACATCGCAGATTTCCAATGCTAAAATGAGGGAAAATATACACTGAATGTCACTGCATGCCAGTATAGGTATACAACAAACCCCTGTATAGCTCCGTGAAAGCTTCATACAGGTGCAAATGCACTAAATGTGAGCTATAAGAAAGTTGTGCAGCGTATTTTTACCTACCGAGTAATTCCTTTGCCAAACTACACAGTGGGAATACAGCAGGTTTGTGTAGATTGTATTACTTTGAACTAAATTACCAATTAAGTACAATTTGTAATCAGGTATAAAATAATGACTTGGGGTTGAGGGTAACAAGTATAAAATAAATAATCATTTAATTTAGTATATCAGAGTGTGTTTGAATTTAAGTGTTAACTAAATTTTTGAAGTATGTGATACAAAAGAAAGCTCCATTTTGGGCTTGAGACCGACAAAAAAAACATTAATTAAAATTTTAGATTTTGGCATTTCTTGAAACTTTTTTTATTTTTGATCACCATGTTGCATAGGTGTGCTTGAAGCGTGAATGTAAATATAGACCTAACCTTAATCATAGATCAGATACACAAGATTTTGCACTTTTTAAATTTAAAAAAATGAGCCTAGGACTGTTTCAATTTCTTTCATGGGTGTGAATGATTAATATAACTGTTTTCACTGACCATATTTATGACAAACATTGAAACATTAATGTGCTCACATAGAAAACAAACAGGATTTCAAAATGGAGGTGTGGCTTAAAATCTATGAGAATTTGATGTTAACAACATACTCCTGCTATATTAATCGAAACATTATTCCTAAATTTTTCCTAGTATGTTAAATTTTGAACCCCTCTTGGGGTCCCAGTTTAAGTTCAGGGGTCATGATTTTAACAATTTGGAATCTACATTATTTGAGGATGCTTGCATAGTAATATCAGACATTGTAGCATTGTATTTTAAGAAGATTTTTAAACATTTCCCAATGTATATATTTTTATATTAAATTTTGAACCCCTCTTAAAAGCACCAGTATTAGTACAGGGGTCATGATTTTACTTGTTTAGAATTTACATTAATTGAGGTTGCTTGCATTGTATTCTTGCAAATTTTATGATTGAAGTTCTTGAGAAAACGATTTTTGAAACATTTTTCCTATATATTTCTATGTTTAAATTAAACCTCTTGGGGCCCCTGTTTTAGTCCTATGTCACTATTTTAAATTAACAATTTATAATCCTCATTATATGAGGAAGCTTGCATAATAATATCACATATTGTAGCATTGTACTTCTTGAGAAGATTTTTAAACATTTTCCTACATATTTTTATGTTAAACTATGAACCCCTCTTGGAGCTCCAGTTTTAGTCCTGGGGTCATGATTACTATAAATACAAGTATTGGTGTAAATATTGGCATTTCTTGTGCAGTGGTTCTTGAGAAGAAGATTTTTAAAGACATGCACCCTATTTGCATTGTTTAAAAATGGTATCCCCCTTAAATAAGGTTGTGCCCTTGATAATTTAGAATCCCTTTACCATAAGGATGCTTTGTACCAAGTTATGTTAAATTTGGCCCAGTGGTTTTAGAGAAGAATCAAAAATGTGAAAAGTTTACAGAGGGACAGATAGACGACATACAACGGGTGATCGGAAAGCTCACTTAAACCTTCAGTTCAGGTGAACTAAAAACCTCAATGTTTGAAGGAATGGGTGATGCAATCATACACAGAAAATCTTTAATTTGATATCTTAGTAAGCTATTTTTGATGTTTAAAGAGCAATAGAGTATTAATTCATTCTTTAGTTGTACAAGTTGAATTAAATCAATAAATCTAAAACTGCAAATACGAATAAATAAAAGAAAAACAAACTATCTCTACCTGTATCTCGATATCTCCACACTTGGTTATGGAGGCAGTACAGTTTGGCTCTACTAAAATTGTACTGAAAAACATCAAAAAAAAATTTAATGTAATTCTCTCTATGAATATGAAATGTATTTCCAGTCCCAGTGTTAAAACCATTTTCTTGTCCGTTTTTGGACTTTCTAAACAATTTGAACAGCGCATTTCATTGTGACTAAGGATGAAATTATCGTACATCTACATGTAAACATTTATTGTAAGAAATAATTTTCAAAAAAGGTAGTATATGATCTAACATTCACTTTTTTTTTGTCCATGCAAGACCTTGTGTGCTGGATTTTATGGTAATAAAAAAGTTCGTACTGAACTTCTGTACAATTATCAAGATATTAGCAGCTTATTACATTTCTCACCTATTGCCATTCATTATGATAGCCGGGCCTTCCACAGAATGACCAAAGGACAGATTTTCCAGCAGGTACACGTTAGTTTCTCTGTAACCTTTATCAAAATAGCAGTTGGCTGTCTGTTATAAAAAAAAAGGTTCTAATTAAAGATTTTGATTATTAAAGGTTTTACTCACACCTGGGACACAAACTGTGAATTTCTAATCATCATACTCTTTACAGTCTGAAGAATCAATGATCTTTTTTTAACAATGCTTATTGTTATTTTTAAAGATCTAAAGATTGTGTGCACTTTGGTTTTTGAGACTTCTCTACATTTGTTACAGCTAGACTTCATTGAGATGGAGACCATCTCTAAGGGCCCTGCTTAATAAATGATATAAAGATGAAGAGAATGCAGAGGACTTTGCTTGTCCTTATTCTCTTAATCAGAAATTAAGTTCTAGATCTTAAAATACCATGATACAGGCACTATAAAGTTACACCAACATAAGATAAAATACACCTTAATTTACCATTTTTACTCTCTCTTTCTCTCTCATTTCAGTCATGAGCGGTAAAGTGTCAATTTTGCCTACTACGATCTGACTGGACAAGGGTCAGTCAAAACAATACATTTTTTTGAGTTATTAATAATAGCTTCAGTGAGAAAGAAATTTCAAAACTCTTCAAAGTCACATCAATATAGGATATAACAGACCTTAGTTTATTTGCCGGTTTTGACGCTCTCTCTCTCTCTCTCTCTCTCTCTCTCTCTCTCTCTCTCTCTCTCATCATGAGTGGTGATGCCTCAACTCTGCCTACTTTGATCCGATTGAACATGGGTAAGTAAAACAATTGTGTTAAAATTTTTCTAGAATTAATGCCTATTAAAGTCTTCTACGTGCACGTTGTTCCCTATATGGTAAAACAAACATATAAATGTACCTACCAAAGTTGCTACAGGGGGAGAGCTCGTTGCAGGGACCTCCTTTTCTTCACGGACCAGTGCCTTCCCCACCCCACGGACTCTGATGTCATCAACTAAAATTGGTCGATCAGGAATGGTGAATCCAAATTCCATCTGGTATCTTCATGCAATACAAAAATTTCTTATTACATCAAATTAAAGCATATGATAGTATTACTTTATATGAATCACAGTTAGCTACTATAGATAGATTCATTCAATTTATACAATTCTGGTTAAAAGTGTTTGGGTTTTTTTCACTATAATACTGTACAATTAATATGTCCACAAAAAGCTTAAAAATGGACACTGCAAGTGCAAAGACATATATTTCAAGGTAAACATGAAAATCAGAAGTGAATTGACTCAATATTTCACTCTTTTGTGGTTTACATTAATAACACATAAAGAAATCTCATTCAAATTCTAATATTTACATTCAGTGTATGTTTCCCCTTATGTTTGTATTGGAAATCTACAACGTTCAATTTTCTGTGAATATACTTAGCCAATTCATGCACCAAATATAAACCTCATAACCCATTTTGAGTATATCTAATATTGTAAGATGACATAAAATATTCAAACTAATATAACCAATTTAATATGTACTAATAGAAAATAATCGCCATGTCTACGGTATTCGTCAATAAAAAAGACTTTTTCGACAAAGTTTCTAGCTGGCACTCTTTTTTTAGTAACGGAAGCAAACTTTATTACATGTTAATATGGCTTTTCAATGTATGTTTCATAACCCTGACTAAGAGTTAAAGCGATGATACAAAAATATTCCATAAAAATAAACATTTTCACGAATTTAAATAAAATCAGTGAATGCTTATTTTGGACGTCATTGGTCCTTTAACACACCAAGCGTTGCAGACAAATTATCATATTGCGCTAATGTGCGGCATTCAATCTGTCTGCGCTGCTTGGTGTGTTATAGGACCAATGATATCCAAAAATAAGCATTCAATGCTTAATTATAATGCTACAATGTTACAGGTACTTGTATGTTTCTGGTTATATCCATTACCTCTCCTGGAATGCGGATTTGAAATCACCAGATCTGCAGGAGTTCTGGTTGGCAGGGTGGTTATCGGATGAAATCATTAATGCGCAATCTGTTCTGTCATACCGCATGTGTAGAAAGGGCTGTGTCTCTATCTGCTCTCTATAAATTAAAACACAAAAATTCAATTATCAAGGAATGTTTTAAGAAACATATTTGCCACTATTATTGATATTTGTCAACTTTTTCATAAGGTACAAAGCAAGGTACAGGGATTTCAGGATACTATAGGCAGACAATTTCATTCTTTGTCTGGAGTTATTGTGGTAAATCAACAGTTTTCCACATCTTAAAGATTACCACTGTGCAAACTTTTATGCCTTTCAAGCAATGGGTTCTCAAAAATTTGCAATTTGACCCTAAAAATAAATCATCTGCCACAATTCCTGTGAGAGTACTTGTTCACCAAGTTTGAAGTCGACTTTTAGATATTTATAAAGAACGTAAGATAAGAGAGATAATAAAGAGAGATATATTTATTGCAATTGGAAAACACTTGGTCTACAATAAACCAACACTTGCAAAGCTATTTTTTTAAATTCAATTATCATATTTTTATCATGTTACCTCTGAAATCCTTGTTTCATCAGTTCTTCCCTACATTTGTTTTGAAGTTCAGCAATGTGTTGGTCAAAATAATCAAAGAAATCTAAAATAACCACCAAAACAAAAATAGTTTATTTTCCCACATCCATTTTTAGATAGATCTTAAAACATAATTAGATTTATAAATAAATTCTTGAACAAAAGGCCCATGGCCACATTGCTCACATGAGCAACAATGTCTTTTACTGAAATACTTTATCAAGTACTGTAAAACAAGAAAATGTGGTGCACTACAAATGTTAGCGCCTTTGATGCAACTGCCCCTGAGCGCTAAAATCAGCAGTGCTCCAACATTTTACAATAAGTATTAAAGAACTACATATGATAAGAGTTAAATTTGGCCCCCATAATTCACCATTTTTTAAAGTGTTTCGGGTACAATAAAATGTTATGTTATAATATAGAAGAGTTGATGTAAAATATATTTTTCACATATTTGTTTGATTTATTTGCACTCACTTGCAGTATATGACGTCAGAAGTGACACTTTTTCTATAATTCAATCAAAATTAGTCGAAAATTGACATTTTTCTTATCTTTTTACGAATGGGAAATATAGAGCGCATGCTTGAACCAGGACAAATTTTTTGTCACTTATTAGACTTGGCTAGACACATCTCTGATTAAAATATTTTGTAGGTTCAAGCATGCGCTGTATGTTTCCTGAAAGAAAAACTGCTTGAAAACAAGCTTTTTTATGCTAAAATGCAAAAATGGCGGGAAAAGGTTGTCTTTACAATGTCGTATTTCTAAATTGTGGGCACTTGAATCAAAATGAACATTAAGTTTAAACATCACATATATATCTGTACAACGAAAACAAAGAATTGCAGTAAAATAAGGATATTCCTTCTAGGGGGCCATTTTAGGCCCATACCATATATAGTCCTTTCGTCAAATTAAAAAACCATAACTTCAGTCCTATTTAAATACTAGATGAGTGTGCTTACATATATAATTTCAGATGGTCGATTCTGTTTTTTACACAGCAGGGTTGTAAATAACATTTTTAAACCCACAGGCCATGTGGGCTCCCAAATTTTCAAAGTATACAAGCCCACAATAATTTTTAGGGGCCCACTGATATTCACATTGAAGTTAGTTTATAAAATAATCTATATAGAATAAAAACTGTTAAGTGCAAATATTAATTTAAAGTAGATCCAATTTATTAAATTTAATTTTTAGGGGGTATTTTTTAAATAAATTTCATAGATGAAATGTTTTGTAATTGTGTTAGCTAAATGACAAATAAAATCAGTCTCTGTATTTCTGTGTATTTTGGAGGTACATGTATTAGTCCAACCCTCTGACCCAATTACAATTGTTATACATGTTAATGATCTTATTTACTGTAAACGAACAGTTTTATTATTATTTTAGCATTAATTTGGCAAATTTATTCACTTATTACAAGTTACCAAATAATTTTAATATCAACACTAAAAGTAATAAACATCGGTTGCACAGTATGTGGTTGCTGGTTGCATCGATATCACCAGTATTTATAACCCCTAAAGATAAGACAATCTTGAGTTGTTATTTACAACATGAGTTAACTGAGGCTGTGAAAACATCTTTAATTAGATAATTATCATTTGATTGTCTTCAGGGTTAATTTACACGACTTTGAAGTCATAATACAGGGTGACTTCAACTTCTCTTTCGGAGAAAATTCCAGTGAAGTTATCGATTAAACAAGAGGCCCATGGGCCACATCGCTCACCTGAGGAACAATAGGTATGATAAAATCAGCTTAATGGAGTCATAATACAAACTATCTGGACAATGTACAATAATACATGTTGATCCTGTATAAATAAAATCCATTTTCCCCTGGATATTCTTATGTTTATAATCATTAGTCCCTTTTCTAACAGGACGATTTTATAGTCATATCATATGTTGAGTATTGCAGTTCTCAAAAAGATCCTTAACAATTGTTTATATATGGTATATAAACGTACATAAACTCTGAACCTTCTTGTGAGGCCAAAGAATTGTCCTGGGGCCAAAGTCTTAACAATTATAAAGAATCATCTGGCTGATTAGTTTCTGAGAAGAAGATTTTTAAAGATTTACCATATATATTCCTTTGTTAAACTTTGAACCCCCATTGTGGCCCCACCCTACCCCTGGGGATCATGATTTTCACAACTTTGAATTTACACTACCTGAGGACGCTTCCACACAAGTTTAAGCTTTCCTAGCTGATTAGTTTCTGAAAGGAGATTTTTAAAGATTTACCATATATATTCCTATGTAAAACTTTGACCTTCCATTGTGGCCCCACCCTACCCCCGGGGGTCATGATTTTCACAACTATGAATCTACACTACCTGATGATGCTTCCACACAAGTGTCAGCTTTCCTGGCTGATTAGTTTCTGAGAAGAAGATTTTTAAAGATTTACTCTATATATTCCTATGTAAAACTTCGATCCCCCATTGTGGCCCCACCCTACCCCTGGGGGTCATGATTTTCACAACTTTGAATCTACACTACCTGAGGATGCTTCCACACAAGTGTCAGCTTTCCTGGCTGATTAGTTTCTGAGAAGAAGATTTTTAAAGATTTACTCTATATATTCCTATGTAATAAAACTTCGACACCTCATTGTGGCCCCACCCTACCCCTGGGGATCATGAATTTCACAACTGTGAATTTACACTACCTGAGGATGCTTCCACACAAGTTTCAGCTTTCCTGGCTGATTAGTTTCTGAAAGGAAGATTTTTAAAGATTTACTTTATATATTCCTATGTTAAACTTCGACACCCCATTGTGGCCCAACCCTACCCCCGGGGGTCATGATTTTCACAACTGTGAATTTACACTACCTGAGGATGCTTCCACACAAGTTTCAGCTTTCCTGGTCTTATGGTTCATGAGAAGAAGATTTTTAAAGATTCACTCTATATATTCCTATGTTAAATTTCGACCCCCAATTGTGGCCCCACCCTACCCCCGGGGGTCATGATTTTCACAAATTAGAATTTACACTACCTGAGGATGCTTCCACACAAGTTTCAGCTTTCCTGGTCTTATGGTTCATGAGGAGAAGATTTTTAAAGATTTACTCTATATATTCCTATGTTAAACTTTGACCCCCCATTGTGGCCCCACCCTACCCTCGAGGGTCATGATTTTCACAAATTAGAATTTACACTACCTGAGGATGCTTCCACACAAGTTTCAGCTTTCCTGGTCTTATGGTTCATGAGAAGAAGATTTTTAAAGATTTACCCTATATATTCCTATGTTAAATTTCGACCCCCCCATTGTGGCCCCACCCTACCCTCGGGGGTCATGATTTTCACAAATTAGAATTTACACTACCTGAGGATGCTTCCACACAAGTTTCAGCTTTCCTGGTCTTATGGTTCATGAGAAGAAGATTTTCAAAGATTTACTCTGTATATTCCTATGTAAAACTTCGACCCCCCATTGTGGCCCCACCCTACCCCCGGGGGTCATGATTTTCACAAATTAGAATCTACACTACCAGATGATGCTTCCACACAAGTTTCAGCTTTCCTGGTCTTATGGTTCATGAGAAGAAGATTTTTGAAAATTTCTCGTAAATTTTCATAAATTCCTAATTATCTCCCTTTGCAAAAGGGCGTGATCCTTAATTTTCACAAATTTAAATCCCCTTAGGCTAAGGATGCTTTGTGCCAAGTTTGGTTGAAATTGGCCCAGTGGTTCTTGAGAAGATGTTGAAAATGTGAAAAGTTTACAGACAGACGGACAGACGGACGGACAGACAGACAGACGGACGACAGACAAAATGTGATCAGAATAGCTCACTTGAGCTTTCAGCTCGGTGAGCTAAAAAGCAACTACCGTATTTCACCCATGTCACCCTCTAGGGCCAATAAAATTTACACTCACCATGTGGGCAATTAAATCTTTGAGAAAAAGTCACCCACAGTAAGAATTACTCGCATTTGTGAGTGGGCGAGTGGTTATTTGCAACCCTGACACAGGAAAACATTAAAGGTCACTGAGTAAGTTCTGCCAAACATGGTTTAAATAGTTCAGTTCCATTGCCTATTAGTATTTATCATTAGCACCTCCAAAATTGGGCTTCTCTCCATGTCAATTCCATTTAGCACCTCAAGGTGAAAATGAGATCAAGAGTGGAGATTCTCCATGCTAACAAATTTCAAGCTGTCTCATTAGCAGACATATAAAATGGCAATTACAGCAATGGTGCCAATGACAGAAAATAGATGAAAACTTGATAAGAAAAACTCACCAAAGTCTTTGGTTCAGGTGAGATAAAAAGTAACAGAATTTTGTGTGTAAGGTCCTGCATTACCTGGGTTGTATACTTTTGCACATGGTTCTTGTGCTTCATACACCACATCGGCCAGAGCCATCCCATAGGCAGACAGGATGCCAGCATATCTACCAAACGCACACGTTTGAGTGAGAGTGAGTTTGGTGCAGTGTTTTTAGCTCAAAGAGCAAGTTCATAAATTATTCCATTAAATTTGCTCTCTGTTGCCATTTCTTATTAACTGTTATCAATAGTTGTTTATTTAGAGAAGTATACTGAAATTTTCGGTAACAATTAGTTTACGTTAGAACCGAATCTACAAAATTCAAAAAATATGAGATTGAAATCTGCAAGCTTGTGGTTACAAAGTAACCAAAGATGACATACCAAAGTTACCAAAATTTCTGTAGAATTTGTACACTTATGTCTGTTGTTTTCCTCTTAAAAATACCTGTGCACAAAGACCTTTGACATTCCTAAGGATCGTGCTATTGCACAAGCGTGCTGTCCTCCAGCACCACCAAAGCATGCCAGCACATGTTTGGAGGTGTCATATCCTTTTGCCTACATGAAATTAAAAAAACCCAATCTATTGAAATACATGTATTTGGTAAAGAACACCTCTGTTGATTGTAAGAAACCATGTTACATGTAACAAAATTTTCTACTAATAGGTGTTAAACACATGAATTGTCTGACCTGTGTGAGGGCTCTGATTGGTCGACACATGGCCTCATTGGCCACTTGTATAAACCCCATGGCTACCTCCTCAGTCGTCATCTTCTGCTTAGCTGTGCCCTCTTGAGAGGACAAAAACTCATTGACCTGAAAATCATTTCCATTTTTCTTCAAGAACAAAAAAAAAAAAATAGCTGAGAAGTGTCATATACAGTATTTGATGATACCTGTATTTCATCAGATACCAATAGATAACAGACAAGGCCATGATTTATATGACTTTGACAACTAGCTGTCAAGCAAATGGTTTGAGATAGAAACTGGTCAGACAAGATATTGTCTAAAGTCTAACTTGCTGATTTAAAATGTGCAAAATCATTATAAGTATGCTTAAATTATATGAAAGACAACATTTTTTTATTAGAGATACTATATGTGTTTGAATCATTTAGGAATGTGATATGGTGATATCCATGCATCTCCCATCCCCCACTCCAAATTTTAACATTGTAGCATTCTTACCTCCCTTGTAAGTTTCTTGAAGGCTTTATCAGTTGCGGCTTTGTCTAAAGGACTTTTTTGATTTTTGCCAAATATTTTTGGAAAATACTCTGGAAGAAGCCTTCCTAGGCAAAGGTTGGCATCAGTAATTGTTAGAGGACCCCCTGAAAGAATTTTAAAAATAATAGTAATAAACAATTGATTCAAATTGTTAGATCTATCAAATCTGTAAAAAATTCACCTTGACTAGTCAAATTCTATACTGAAAATGTTATTAAAACATCAGACATGTCTATGTATGTTGGAGATATACAGTACTGTAGATATCTAATTAAACCTGTAGAATTAATATCCTCGTAAAATCGCGAGAAGGACATCTTGCGGATTTTATAACCTCACTTTTATTTTTTGGACACATGTAAACTAAGTGGAACTATAATAAGAATTTGGTGTTCGCAATTTTATTATCTGGCAATATGATGCAAAACGGTTGAATCCAAGAATTAAGTACTCGCGTTAAATAGTGAATTTACAGTATTGGATTGTTAAAATTTGAGGACTTTTCTTAAGCATTCTATAGTTCTGGATGGTCAAAAAATTAACCATCAGATCTACCTAATACGATATGATTTGTTAAGCCATACATTATCATTAAGAGAAGAAAAAATCCTTATATTTTATCTTTTAAATCTAGGTATTTTCCTATTTTTTTTAAATATAGAACTCTTTTTCTAATGGAGATCAATAGTCTAAAAATAAATTGACACCACCATCAAGCCCTGTTAAAGTAGATCCAGTGTTCTGTGACGTCACACTTTTTTGTAAAACTTTGAATTCTTTAAAAATTGTGCAAGATACTTTTATTTATTTTATGTGAATATAATCACATGGATGTAATTAGAATTATTGGTAGGTTAAAGATATTTTCGCACTTAATTTTATACTAAATTTCCAAATTTTTATATATTTTATCTATGCAAACGGGAAATAACTCTTTTTCTGACTTTTCTCTCAGTTGTATGTCTAAATGCTATAGTTTTTCTTATTCCAACAATTAATTTTAAAATATTTTTGTAATTTTAGTTTTCTGATAAAGTTGACATTAAAATTAAACAAGAAAAACTAATATCTGCCTACAAGATTTTACTTTTAACAGAAAAAAATTACATTTTTCTAATGCTAAAATAAGCTTTAGTTTATGTTTATCTGGCATCTCAAAAAGTGTGATGACATGTATATTTTTTCTAACGATTGATGACATTTAAGTCTATTAAGTCGAAATCAGTTCGGTTTTTCAACTTTCCTCAGAGAATTTAACGAGTATGGAGCTACCTTAAGTATTTAATCTTGCAATTAACCTGAACTGGTTAATAGCAACTACTTTTTCGTATTATAATAATCAAACCTTAGTGTTTAAAATTTAAATTACCCGGTAAATACAAGAGATATTTAAGAACAATCCAGGTTCACTAAAGCAAAAAATATTTGCAAGTTATTAAAAATATCAAGACAACAAAAATAAAATTCTGTTTGTAGAACTGAATTGAAATGAGCTTAGATACAGGGTAAAGTTTTTGAGTCATTGCTTCTCTTATGCTCCAAAATGAAATCAACTGAACCCTTCTAGATATATATATATATATTAGAGATAGAGAGAGAGGGAGAGAGAGAGAGAGAGAGAGAGGGAGGGAGAGAGAAATAAAATCTACTGAAAATTGCAACAGAGTAATTAATGTTTCAGAAAATCCCAATAAATTCTTGAGCTATTTACTGTTGGATGTACTGTTGCTCAACTTCTATTCACTATGAATTTACACTGAAAAAAAACTGGCTCATGGCGACTTATTTTCTTGACCAAGATTTATTTTGAGAAAATAATAAACCAGAGACAAAATGTATACAGGAGAACTCTTTCTTGGCAAGAAATATACACAATGACGACAAGCCTCTCATAAATCTCACAAAATTTTCTCGCATGCAAATAAAAGTGCTCTATAGTATACATTCACGATTAAGGTAGGATTGATACACGATACAATATGATAACATGTAATATATTAATATGCTGCTTGTATGAACTTTTGATACTTAAAAATTATTTAGGTCAGATCTAACTTATGAGGATCTGGTTGCCAAATATCAATCGTCATTAAATTATAAAACTATAAGGACTAGAAAAATGATTCATGCTCTTAAAGCTTAAGTCAGACTTTTATATCATCGATGGGCTAAATACATTCAAATAAAAGAAAATGAGACATAGTACGGCAGGAGACAAGGAATCAATATGCTGAACATCATTCTACGTCATTTTCTTCACTTTTTTTAATAGTACATATATTACCGTACTAAGTATAGGCCATACACCTTACATTCTTCTTTTTATATAAGTGTCACAAAATTTGTGAAAATGGGTTAAATACATGTACATGTACGTAAACTTTATATTTGTGTCAGTCATTTAATGTGATTCAAAGGTTTCTAACAGCATCAATATTGGATATAATTTCTGGCTATTGTATTTTGAGTGATCGCGAAACAAATGAAAATTAGATCATCATGAAAATAAATGGATACATGGTACAGGGCCCGCAATGTTACTTTTCACAATGCTATATCCTATCGTATCGTGTATCAATCCTACCGTTATCGTGGATGTATACTGTCCTACCGTGCGTGAATCCTATCCTATCATTTATCTTGTAAATAATCACATTGCAAGAACTGTAAATATGTCACTTTTTAAAATATCAAATAACATTTTTTGGGCAATACATCTTATTTAATGAATGACAAACACAGAATAGACATTACCGTAGGCTAAATTATGTTGGTTAAAGACAATTTAATTTAATTCTAGTACATGTATATACACATCTAGAACCATAATGCCTTTACATATTACACAGAATTATACCAGCATAGTACATGTACATGAAATACATGTAAATTGAGAGTGCGTATATATGGCCTTGGCTATAAGGGTAGTGACAGGGGTATACCTTTCTTGTAGCATGCAGGGCCAGGGTCGGCTCCTGCTGATTCAGGGCCAACCACAAACATCCCCGCCCGGAAAAAAAGCATGGATCCACCTCCAGCTGCCACTGTATTGATGTCCAGCTAAAAAAAGGGCAAGTTAAGAGCTATAGTTCATGTGACTTTGTATATCATACATGTGTTCACTTTCGACTATAAGAAAACATTTATATTTGTTGATGAAACTGTGATCCAAAAATATATGTATAACATAACATATTATCTATCAATGTATCAACTGAAAATACCTGTAGTATTCAAAACGATTTGCAACAAAAAATTGTATGGAAGGTATGAGTTACAGTCAATTAGTTGTTGAAATCATTGATTCTGTTTTTCAATCCATTTCATGCATTGTGCAAAATATCCCTCAACAGTAAAACTCGATCATTTAGTACCAAATAACTCGGATACAGTCAAATCAAAGATACAGGTAAATAATGTTTTGTGGGGTCTTAATTTACAAAAAATTCTGAAACTTAAAAAAATTAACACGATGTATGAATTATTGGGTCAACAATACTTGTTCACAGCCTTTGATTTGTAACTTATTTAATACCTTTACCCAAAATATCCAACAATTTCTCAGAGGTAAAAACAAGAATATCCATGCAAACATGCTAATGTAAACATGACTATGCAATATTCAAAAATTTTTCTACAGTTAAAGATTATTACAGTGAACATATACGCCTAAAAAATGTACACTAACCAGTACACTGAGGTCAATAACATTCCCCTTTTCCTCAAAGTTTACTACACTCTTGAAGTTATTTTGAATTGTGTTAGCAACAATTCAAATCAATACGTCCCTTGGCATTGGCTTTTAACCATGTTTTACTTATATTCCTTTCTAATTTCAAATTTTCCATGTCACTCAGTCAAAATTGACTAAATGGAACCTGAAATCATATTTTTCATGAATACAGATATTAAGGTTTATTTTTTGGAGGAGACTATATTGTTTCAATTTTCTTTTACTACCTAGCTGCAGTCACATGTACATGCAGTAAAAAATGTGCATGTCAAAGAGGCTGGATGGTCAACAGATTACCAATCAGATATGGCTTAATTAATAATTAAGAGGGCTTGATGGTTGTGGCCATTTTTAGATTGTTTTGATCTCCTTGAGAAAAAGAGTTCTATATAAAATGTAGGAAAATACTCAAAAAAAGAAATATTTATGAAATTTTTCTTTATTAAATATAAGATTACAGCTAAACAAATTTTAGGTTGATCGGATGGTCCTTAAAATGGTATATGTGATATTTTTGGCCATTTCCTATTAGCTAGTAAAGGAAAATCTCAAATCTCTTCGACTCAGATTCTGAATAATCTTTAATATAGCGCTCTTCATCTAAAGGAGATTGATAAAGTCTGAAAATGGCCATGATCATCCAGCCCTTTTAAACTGGGGTCAAACCTGAGGGGCCTGAATGGTCACTCCTGCGGTGGTGGTCTCAAACACGTGCTCGTACTGACCAGCATATCGGCTCACGTCTGTAGAAGTACCTACAATGAACACGCCAGTCTCTGTCTCAATCAAAGGTCAGTAAACATTGAAGCCAGCAACTGAATTTTTAATCAAAGTGTCATGACTATCAAAGTAACCTACTGTTTACCCTCGCCTGAACTAAATTATTTGTTGTCAGAGTTAAGTGATCTAGTTTGATAACAAAGCAATCAATACGTCCACAAAAAAAGTTTCATAACTGCATGTCAACAATTTCCTAAAAATTATTCATGATTAGAATTTTATGGGTTTTTGGATTTATACCCGAGTGTCTAAAAAGTCCTTGCTTATATGATATTCTAAAGTATAGTTTAAAATACAAGTTTATGGTTGAAAATTCGAATACAATAATTATGAAGTGTGTTAGATAAATAAGTTATCAATATTTTTGAAAAAGTTTGAAAAGTCATACCCTGAATTTCTTCTGCAATGTTTTTATATAATTCCAAACATATAATTCTCTAATGTAGATCTTGTTAAATTAAATAGATTTAGATAGAGCTAAAAATTGGAAGAGCTATTGAAAATAGCATAGTTTTAATTCATTTACTTAATTGATCGGAAAAAAGGCACAAAATAGGGTCTAGCATGTAAATATTTCTATATTTTTTAATAAATTCAAGACAGGACTGGTATAACATGATAGCATTCCAATGCAATCTTCAATATCAACTAATCAATTATATACCTCCCATGTCAAAACCAATGACAGCCTGTTTGGTGTCCTGGTTATATGTTGTCAGAGCATAGCCTACCACGCCTCCCGCTGGACCAGACAGAATTGCTCTGGAGCCATTAAACCTGGAAAAATTATTTTAGGTGCACGTAAAGGCCATGTAGATCAGAAAGAAGTAAAGGGCGGATCTGGAGCCATTAAATCTGGAAAAATTAATCGTTCATGCACTCAATGGCCTGAAGATCAGAGAGAAGGAGAAGGGGGGGGGGGGGGGGGGGGGGGGGGTAGATGTAAGTTTTTGGTTCATATTGGTGATGGTATTAATTAAGGTAACTAATATAGAGTATAATAAATTGGAGATTTGTGCAACAGAAAACAGTAAGCATAATACGAATTAATAACTCACTTATTCACAGGTGTTAGGCCTCCATCTGATTGCATGAATAGAACAGATGTGTTCTGAAATTATATATACAGGAAAATTTTCTGAAAAAACATTCTCAGTTATTGTTAGTTCCTTATTTTACGCGAGTACTTATT
Organism: Magallana angulata; assembly: GCF_025612915.1. Taxonomy (NCBI): domain Eukaryota; kingdom Metazoa; phylum Mollusca; class Bivalvia; order Ostreida; family Ostreidae; genus Magallana; species Magallana angulata. The sequence continues at coordinate 23,402,232 of NC_069116.1, read as the reverse complement.
TACACAATTCCGCCATTTTGTATCAAATCGCGAGAATATAAAATCGCGATCACCAGTTTTTGTTATAATTTCCTATAGTTTACAACTGTCTAAAATATAAAAGCCAGATTTTAATATTTGCGAGGGTTGCCTCTCGCGATTTTACGTGGAAATTAATTCCTTGTGTTTAATTAGGAATTTACAGTATCTTTAATTTTTATCAAAAAGAAAGGGTACATGTATTTCAAAACATTGCCGATCAATTTTTAAGTCTTTTTTTTCCCATACTCCATTAACTTATCATGCTCAACGGTGTGAATGTTTGGGCCAGCGAGTCGACACAAAAGTTCTCACAAAAGCAAGTGCTGTACTCAAAACCAATCGACAAACCTCACGAAACCGTAAACTCTGAGTGAAAGGTCAGCCATTTTTGGCATAGCACTAAGGGGGCTAGGTGGCATGTTGCGATGCTCACTTCGTCTGCCAATCACAGCAAAAGGAAAATCATTTAAATAATGAAAAAAAAAAATCTAACCTGAATGTTGTCTTTAAAACCAGAGGCAAATCCAGCTACATATTTCTTTATTTGTGGTGTTAAATAAGCATCAGCACAAGCTGAAATGTAAATATAGTAAATTTTAAAAAGTAAGGACTAGATAATATACCGTTATATACAAATGTATTGTCGACCATGTTTTTTGCCTTCAATCATCATTTTGTTTCACATTTCATGCAGTTGCTTATATAAAAGTTGGTGTTGTGAGAGAAATAGAGGTTCCTAGAAATCTCGATGAGAGTTTTCAATTTATTATTTTTTAAGGATAATTACAGCCAGTGCATTTACCTGTGTAACCTCTGGGAACCACTCTCACCATAGACATGACTTCCGAGGACAGCGACACCTGATGGAAGCCCATCTCTAGTGCAATCCTGCCAACTTCTTTTTCATGCTCGGCATATCTGAAACACAGGAGAAATACACTTACTGGTCTATGTGTGCATTCCAATCAAAATTTTAATTAACTACATCCTTTTTCTATCTTTCATAATTAATATGATTCATGGGTAGAGAGTAAGGAGTTTGTACCATGTAATGTCAATGAGGCACGCATACTAACTCACGTGTAAGAGTGAAGTAAAACTACAGCAAGGCTTTGGATTCCCTTATCTAACAGCTTCTGTAAATCTTCTCTCAGTTTTTCAGTGTTCACCTTCTCCCATATCTCCAACTGCAAAACAACAAGCAATGAACAGTCAATTGGTAGTCAAATCAATTTTTTTTTAAATTAAAGAATATAAAAATGCATTATTACTTTTTCCCAATATAATTTATTACCCTGACCTTTTCACCTGTGACCCCAGTGACCTGGTCACATGACTTGTTGATTTCACATTTGTCTTGCTTGAAGACTAATCTCTCTTCCACTTCTATTACTTCACTGTAGAGCTGATCAGGAGCTGAGATCTCCTGTTAAAAGGTTAAAATAAGTACACTAAATACCTTTAGAATTTTTATTTTACTCTTATATAGCTCAATGAAGACGTAAAACCAAAAACTTTATCATAAAATGTACATACAAGATCAAATATCTGGGGTCTAGCTTGGTTCCCTATGTACAACAGATCCCTGAATCCCTTGGTGATAGCTAAAGCCATTGGTTCACCTTTTCGCTCCAACAAAGCATTGGTAGCAACTGTGGTGCCCATTCTTATCCAATCAATGTAGGATGTATCAATTGGTTTATCGGCACTCATCTTAATACCTGTCTCCTAATGATAAAAAAAGTACAAAAAATAAACCAGATAGTTCATATAATGTGCAAGTGAATATGTAGTAAGTTTATATCATTATACTCAGAGAGAGAGAGAGAGAGACATAGACAGAGACAGAGAACAGAGACACAGGGAGGGAGAGAGAGATTTTTTTTCCTTTTTTTTTTTTATGGGCCGCCGGAAGGCGGTCCGTTATTTGATACACATTTAAATATTGTTACTGCGTTTCTGCGGGATAGTTCTTTTTTATTAGAATTAATACTATGCTTATTTTTATGAATTAAAAGTCAATTTGCATGTAGAAATATGTTTTATGCCTTTTAGAAAATATCACATATTTTTTCTTTTACTCGTAAATGAAAAGTAGGTCAAACTTAGTAAATTGTCGTATTTGGCGCGTTTTTATCGAGACTATAATCTATTCGGAAAATATCGAAGTTCTTCATTCTTTTCAAAACAATGCATCAGGATCGGTATGCGGGACATACTAAAGACCTAAAATATTAAAGACCTGAATGTCATTAAATTTTATATGAATGATATTTTTGAATTTCTATGTGCCGTGTCAAATAAAAAGAGTTTGTGTGTGTATTTATTATATTTCCATGTAAAATGTGGTAGAAAATTTCATGAAATGACATTATATCAATTATTTACGCAAGAATATGACAGAAATGAAAATTTGAATTGACTGGAAAATTTGAACTAATAAATTTTTATTTTATTATGAGGTCCCTTGAAATCATGCTAATACATTAAGTTTTCATTCAATACAATGCAACCAAAATAACCCAAAATGGTTTGAAATACATAATCTCCAAGAGAAAAATGATGAGTTGCACTTTGTATTAGAGTAATGTACAAATCAATGTGTTCTCAATTACTTTATACTATGGCAATGATCATACAATTTCCGTTAGAAATGCTTACAGTAACGAAATCAATTCTTTAAGATAATAGTAAAATGTTAAACTTCAAAACAAGTTGCTGAAAGTATATTAAAATTTACCATAAAAATTAGAACAACCAACTCTTATTTTCTTCTTTGTGGTGTGTTTTTATGAAAACAACCAATGATTCATACAACAATTATATTTTTTGCGGCCCATTTGACGCTTGCGTCAATATGATTTCTTGTTGATCTTGAGATCAAAATGTAGATCCTTATATGGAACAAATATACAAATATTCATTTCATTAAATACAATCAACTTATTAGCTCTTTATTCTGTGCCAAAATGAAAAGAAGCAACACTTGCCAACAGGTTTTTTTTTTTCAGAGCACAGTTTGGGTATGCAATGTTGGGTATATAAGTAATCCTCCAATGTTGGAGGAAAAAATCAAACCTCCAAAAATGGAGGTTGCCTAGACCAGAAAGGGGGAGATAAGTTGCTATGGTATTATAAAATTGCAAAACCGGCAATCTATACCTTTGCTGCAACTAGTATAAAAAAAATCTAGTCCTACTTTCAGTTTTTTCAGTTGTGATTGCCTCATATAAAAATTTTGTTTGAGTTTTTTAGACTTGTTTTCTTGATTCTTTATATCTGTCTTATGACTATCATTTCTCTCCAAATTTAATATCTGCAGTCATGATTTGAATAGATTCAAAATTCATAAAGAATTTCACCTGTTCTAAAATGCGTCTTATGCCTTCTCTGGGTGCATCTTCATAATTCTGAGGATCCACAGATAGAAGTTTCATGACTTCAATTTTTCCCCCTGGGCACCTTGCCCATATGTCTGTAAAAGTTCCTCCTCTGTCTATTGCAAACTGAAATTCTTCCTTCATTGTTCCTATGAAAAAGAGAATTGAAATCATATGATATAGATCGGCACACAAGTACCATACATAAAAATCTCATGTTGTATGTATGTCCTTAGTGACAAAAATTGGGATTTAAAGCAATTTTTTTTGTAACAAAAGCAGGCTTTATGACATGCGCAATTCTGAAAGTAACTTAAACATTTATACGATAAATACCGGTACTAAAATTAATCATTAGATTTTAATTTTCAGAACTAATACATGTATATCTGTACAAAGGAATATGAAGCTAACCAATTTTGATACTGAACGACAATACTACACATTACATTTTGATTAGTGTTCTGTTTAGCTCTTTTGGCTTCCACAAAGTAAATCAAGTATAATTCTACTAAATTGGGTAGTCAGAAATTCAAATCCATGGCAAAAAGAGGATTACACTAAATCAAGCATAATTCTGCTAAATAAGGTAGTCAGAAATTCAAATCCATGCTAACTTGCTGAAAAATCAATTTCCACCCAATATCTTACATGCTAAAATATATGTCAACTTATGTATAATAACTTGATTCATCTCAGTAGCTAGGATTTTTCCATATCCACACCCTGTTTCAGCATGACACCAATATTGGGTAGAAGCTGCCAATGGACATGCAATGATCAAGGGCTGCAGGGATATTTGTTATTAATTGTCATCCCTGAGACTGAAATGTCACACTTTCATTGGTTTAAATATGACACATGACTGCCAGATATCTCTGTGTCTGTCTAGTGAGAATAAACATTCAACAATATGGCCAACACTTTGCCCACTCATCTCGACATATTTCATATAAATTATACAAAAACCATTTTCTGCAAGTTCTTAAAATATTTAGAGTAGTTGCCCTTTGAAATAATTGTACATGTACTTTTAATTAAAGTAGCTGCCCTTTGAATTGACATCACATTGTTCTGTCTAGAGCAGAAAAATGTAAACTGTATTTTGCTATTCACCAGTTTGCTGCAACTTATTTTCACAACCAAACCTTATTCACATGTTTTATAACGATTCACCAAGGACTGGTCTGCGGCGAAAAATATTCACAACAATGAGGTTCTCAGGTACCTCATGCACATTTCTCACACATGAAAAAAAGTTGGTAAAACTTTACAGTAGAATGACATGTACAGCTTCAAGATTTGCTAAATAGGAAAGGGAAAACACATTTGAAATTGAATTGCAAAAAATATAATAAGTGAACAAAGGTGCAGCAAAGATTTTCAAGGACTATATATTTGACAGGTGAGTCTATGAGCTTGATCAATCCAATATACTTCCACAGTTAGTCAATAGCAAACCTTAAGATAAGTAATAACAAATGAACAAGAGTGTGATACATGCAAAAGGTTTGTATATGTGTCATTAAATGCACTTGAATCACCACAATGAATAATAGTAAATCGATTATCAAGATCATATGGATTCAATAAACAAAAACAATTTTACAGGGAATACAAATGAGTATGTGAGCTATTACATTTATTGCGTGGACCCTGAGGTCCACGCAGAAAATATATAAGCGAGGTTAAACCGGATGCTATGGGGAAAATTCAGCCTGCGCATGAGTTAGCCTGGTTCCTGTGCGTAATGGGTAGCTCAGGGAAACAGGCAAGCACACGTTTATCTGAATCCGGATCGGGATTCTATGCCATATGCACACATAAGTTCAAAGGCGCTGTAATTGTAAAGCTGTCGGTAAACAGTACAAAAACAAAGAATTCCTTTCAAAGAAATGATCGGCATGTGATATGAACTTTCAGTATTATGAAATAAGTTAATGTTATGCTGAAACTACAACATAGGTACATCAAATTGCATATTTGCAATGTTTTGTTGTTTTCCGAATACACATGTAACTTAACTTTACTTTTATAGTAGGCGAGGCTAGAGTACTTCCCAATTAAAATTTTTTAAGCATTTACGTATGATTGAATAATTATATCACTGTGTAAAAGTTTAAATCTCAAGAAAAATGCATCTTAAGGCTTTCATGTTTTCATTGGAAACACATGCAAATTGTCCACGTATTGTAGTCATTTTTAAAGGACAGCAACTTGTATATATTCTTAAATGTTTATAATCAAATTTAGCTGCAATATTGCGATTCAAATTGAATTTACAATTTTATCACATAACTATAGTTCAACCCAACATATTTCCATAGTCAGTCAGTAACAAACCAAATAAGTGCTTTGTTTCCCATCAAATGAGACGTTTATTTACAAGATGCAGTGGTCTACGCAAATGCATGTAAAAGTGGCAATGCGTTTCTTAATTTGCATCCAATTTTACAAAGTCGAACTCTTCAAAAATAATTCTCATTCTTATCTTTCATCTTTTAAATTGTCTTTGAAATCTCCACTGCTTCTTGTTCACTTTCAATGTTTTGTTGGTATTGAATTTTAAACATTTTCTCTTTTTCTTTTTTCTTGGCAATTGTCTGAGCAAATCTTGATGCTGCCATTTTATTCTGCTCTAGATACAACAAATTTTAAGTGATATCTCATTTCAAAGGGCAAATAGCCAAATACTCTAATTTGGAAGTCATGTCAAAGGGTAATTAACTACTCCAAATAAAAAGAAGTTACGTGGAACCCTGTCTCTGTAAAAATATGAAATACATGTATTGAGATAAGTATGCAGAGCGACGGTCTTATTGCCGAATATATAATTTTCACCAGCAGGACATATATATATCCGGCAGTCTTATGACATTTTAAATGCTATATGTGTTTTCTGTCATGTGTGACATTTCCTTTCTAGGAAAACAAAGATTTCTATTAGCTCTTCTAGATCCAAATCAAGTCCTGAAGCTGATATGGGTAATGTGAAGTAAGCTGTACTGCACATTCAAAAACCCAGTTCATGTTTTTATTACAGTACTAGGAGTACTAAGTATGTAAAAATTGAAGTACTAGTATAATAGTCAAGGTATAACTGTAAAAGGTATCAAATGTTCACATCTCCCCACAAATAGATACTCTAAATCTACTGGTACTATAATTTATAGTCTAACCCCTCCTAGCTCTGTCAATGCCTTAGAATTAACTTTGTCACTATACATGAATCTGCACAAGAACTTGGCACCAACATTATATAAAGTTTTTGTTTCCAAGCTTTTTTTGAGATAAAAACCCAGTTTGCTTGATGAGACTTATTCCACAAAACAGAATGAAGCCCGGACGGCCAATTTAACTTATTTCACCTAGCATGAATAATGGGAAATCAGTAAGCACTTAATCCTTGGTACACTGTGATACATGTGCATCCCCCTAGTCATTAGCAGCTGTAAGCAGTTTTTAGAAAATTAAGTCAGTCACATCTTGATATCTGCAGTTATCCAGGTTCAATCAAGGGTATACAGCATTTACCCCAGGTTGTATTCCACCTAAGGTCAAGGGTTGAAGGTTGTATGGAATACAACCCGAGGTAAATCATTGTACATCCTTGATTTGACCTGATGATGAATTTATTTCCTAAACCAGATAAATCTGTTTTGCCATGTCCAGTCAAGAGTTTATTACGTACACTTTCAAGATATGCCATTTGTGCATTTTATGCGTTGTAATGTCACAATTAACACATTGTGAAGTATTGGTTTTTTTTAACCTCTGGCTCAAGTCGGGTGTATGGAAATTTAGTCCAAACTTATTAGCCAATCAAATTTTGTGTTACAAGCTACATAGGAAATAATGATATTTGTCTACCTGACTACCTGGGACAGTGGGTGCCTGTGTGATTTTAGTTTTATTACATACTTAATAATAAAAACAGGGTTTTTGCATTTCAATACAGCTTAATATTACTTTACAATACTGATCCTAATTAAACGCAAGGAATTAATATCCATGTAAAATCGCAAGAAGCACAACTCGCAGATTTTAAAAGCTCGCTAAATGGAAACTAAATGAATTAAACTATGATAAAAATTTGGCATTCACGATTTTATCTTGTCTCAATTCCATACAAGATGGTTAAATCACAGAATGAAGTACTCATGTAAAATAAGGAATAAACAGTATCCATATCAGTCCCCACGGCCGATACAGATCCTACAAGGCTGATACAGATCCATATCCCAAACCCTTTTAGACCTCCTATAATTTCTTCCAATCATTATTTAGCTTCAAGCAAATATAAAATCATATAACTTATTTTGGTTTTTAAATTTTAACAATGCTAGAAGTCTAATAATTGTAATAGAGATCCTACAAGGCTGTTTTAAACCAGATTTATTTCAGCTGTCATATTTCAGATATGTACAGAAAATCTGTCTGGGATCGAGGACTATGAAAATGGAGAAATTAACTCTGATAAAGGAGTGCTGTGCACCGTAATGCCTTGTGATTTTCTCAATTTCTGTTTTGTATCTAATGTACATAATGGTGAGTTGCCTTAATTAATCCATTCTTTGTGAAAATGGGATTAAAAATTTAGAGGGAAAATTTTCAAAAGCGTAAAAATTAGAAAACGATAAAGAAATCATTAATCTAATTCAAAAAAATGTGGGAAAGTCTCGGAAAACGTCAAGAAAATAAAAAAATTCAGATGCACATCATTGAATAATTAAAAAACAAGAAACCCACAGTCCTTGACGGTCACCTGAGTAACATAGCCCTTTGATGGACCCGTCAGCATTTTAAGCTTCATTTTGGAGTCGAAAACCCTACTCCAAGACTACTTTGACTGTTACTCTCACTTTTATTATTTGATGTTTTCAAACATCAATTCATAAAGGGGGATGTCTGAGATTATTTATACCTTAAGTCCAGGGCCCTTCAATGCTGGTAATTGTTTATGTTTGCTGAATCAATTTAGTGTTGTCTTCAAATTCATTAGCGATTTTTAAAAAAAAGAACTGATCAGTATGTTATTACTAAGCATCAAATAAATATAACAATGTATACTTTGTACATCATGTATCAACCATCGACCAATACAGTGAAGTCGCCAATTCCGGGTCACGTCAGACTGTTTCTTTGATATTATGCAAAGCTGTTCTATTTAAATTTTATACTATATGTATATTGAAAGTATATTTTGTGAGTATTAAACATTCATTTTGTTTTTGAAAATTAATTTCCCGGAAACAATATTTACAGAGGCATTTCAACAAGGCATGGTTTCCCCACTTTCGAATCATTTTCTCCATTTTTGGGTCATGTGACTTCAGTATATCAGTTAGGTCGGGTAATCGTCTCAGAACACAATTTTTATAAATTTGCAGTATATAAAAAATAATGCCGATCAGAAAATATATTTACAACTACTGATCCTCAAGTCACAAGGACCATTTCTAAATGCAAATGACAGTCGTGATTCAGAATGAAATGATCATCATTATTTCATCATTGTGACAAAAAGAAAAATAAACCTTAATTAAAAATATGAAACAAGATAAATAAATTGACACCTGAGCTAGATGGATCCCTTATTTAATTGAATCTCTTTTTTCTCTCTTTCATGTTATCGTAAATCCGCAGAAAAATATGTTTCAGGTATAGTGACCCGCAATTACGGAAATTCCTTCAGATTGATTAATCAATTGTTGTAAATTTATTTGGGCAGTTATCATTCTGAATATTTGTGCAATATTTTTTATCAATTCACGCCCTCCCTCAACTTTCACATCAACCACGCTGCAGCGTAAATAATGAAAATAGCATGTCACAGATTGTGAAAATCTCCATCCCGAAAACGCTTAAATGCTTGATTTCTAAATTTGTTTCTCAGAGGGTCTGTAAATGTAAATTTTCAAATATCGTTTAATGATCAAAGACAGAAAGGCCTATAGTTCATGATCAATGTATATATTAAGTTTTTTATGCTTCAATTTAAACAAGGTGACATAAAATATGCGAGTGACGCGGAATTGGAGACAACCCGGAATTGGCGATTTCACTGTCAATCGCCACTTTTCGGGCCTTTCCGGCAGGCTCGGAAAAACACCTCAAATGTATTAACATTACTGGATGTTAGAATCTTATACAAAATGGAGTCGCATCCAATTAAAATAAGTATTGGCAAAACAGCCTTAGAGCTTGTAAGTCGGTCCTGTGGTATAGTTTAGGGTATATCATTGACTTTAATGAAGTCGACATGTCAATAGATCGTAAAATGTGTTGCATTTATATCAAGTTTTATAAAATGGGGGGTTGTCATGGACGCCTATGTAATACATTCGAGGAGTTTTTCCGAACCTGCCGGAAAGGCCCGAGAAGTTGCGATTGCTTCACTGTATTTGGTCCTCTGGCTATAATATAGGATGCGAACTGGCAACGGTTCTGTATCATTCTTTATAAATGCTGAGCTTGCCCTAACGGTCGCACTAAAAGACATATCATATCTGAATCTGACCTGAGCGCCTCTCCTTCTATCCTATAAACAATGCGTTGTTATATATGCAAATGATTCTCAGTAGAATGAAGAATACTGGACGTTCGTCCGTCACCAAACCAGCAGGATACAGCACACGGTCGGTAAATAGAACATTACGCTGTGTAATCTAAAATTTTCCGTAAAGTTTGATTCAAAAATATAAAATATAAATTAATGAAAGATAAAACATCTGATACAAGAAATAATTGTTTAATGAAAAAAAATTGAAAAGAAAACAAACGTTACGCCCTATAACATTAACTACGAGTCGAATCAACTTGGTACAATTTGATTTTGTTTAACAGCAGACGCTGGCGCGGGAACTTTTTAACTTTAGGTTAATTTTTCATCAAATATTTAGGAAGGTGATTTTCGTAATGATTAATTCTAAAATGAGATATGAACTTAGTTCTAAAATAAATGGGCAACAGTACGTCTTTTGTGCACCGTAAGTTACAGTTGTGTCGGCCTGTAGAAATTTTCTTATTTTTCTGCAATTCTGTTTTTCAGATGGGCGACTGGATTCATTGCAATAATTGTTTCTTACGACCAGGGACGGCTCCTGTTCAGTTTAGACTCACGACGTGTGGCCATATCTATTGTGATGCCTGTGTTGAGAATGGTAGGCTTTATGCAATTTCACTGAATATGCTATATTCTAGTCAATCCGTACATAGAATGTTCTATTGTTAAAATGATAGATGTCTTATGGACCCTGTTTAACGACAGAATTTGTCCCATATACTCGCTTTGTAGCAAATAAAAAAATTATATTGCACTGTATTTCACCAAAATTTTAATATGATTGGTATCAAATACCTACATATTATGTACATGGTTGCTCTTTTATAACCCCATATTACCACACTAACTGTTTTTGCAACGAAATCGCTGCCACCTTTCACATCACGTTTGAAAATTGGCTGTTTATGGTCGCCATGTTAACGATAAAATCCAAGACATTCCAAGTGCGATTTCCGACAAAATGGCAGGCAAATTCAAACACGTATTTAAACAAAATGCCTTGGTACGTCTCATTTAATAGATACTTTGTTGACTAAAATACATATGCATGTTAAAAAAGGTTTGTAATGTATAAAAATGTGTTTTTCCTCTGCATATTATAATAAACTGAAAAATCAACGCGAAGCTGATCCTCTTTGTGGCTGCTATATTGCAAGTATACGGGACAAATTCTTACTGTGACCTGAGCGTAGCCGGCACATGGTCACAGTAAGATCATTCTTTTTAGTTAATCCCAGGTAAAATTACCGTTTTCACTTTTTCATTTATTTCTTGAGAAATACACATACCTTTGCAGGGAGAGTCACATACCTGTCAGGGAAAGTCAATTAAAATCAATTAAGATATGGTTCTATTTCTAAGATTTCGTCTTTCATACATTCTCTCACTTAATTCTTTATATCCGTAGAAATTCACAGGTACGGAAAATGAAACTCACATGTACATTTCTTATGGGAATTTGTAATGTGAAAATCTGACGTTTTTCGTTTTTTATTTAATTCTTTTAAATTCTCTACTGGTGTGCTGCCAGCTAGTTCTTGCAGAGTACCATTTCTTTCCAGTGCATTGCTACATGATTTTTTGTAAATGATTTTATGTGTTGATAAAATGACGAACAATGCACAGACTAGAAATGATTGTGCGCCATTAGTGGCGGAATGTATCTAGGGCACCAAGGTACTGGTATTCATAGTTAATGAAATATTAAGCAAAACATGTTGGAGGGACAAACTTAAATTGGACAAAGTATAGGAATGTATAACGTTACAGAATACAGTCATTCACACAGCAGCAGAAGGGACAAGAATACATTTTTGAATTAACAAAATCAGTCATTGGTGATTTACATTCAACAATAAAAAATGATATCATCAATGTGTCTAAATGACTATATATTTATAATGTAAAACCAACTGTTTTCTTTGATATATGATATCCATGAATATAATTAAAATCAACCAATAGTATACTATACATGTATATTTAAGGAATCATTCCTTGACTTGAGTGCCGGTATATTATGAGGGGATCAATATGGTCAAATCTATTGTAATGCCATTTAATTGGGCTTTTTTAGATTTGATCCAGGTGATCAGACCTATCATTAAGTCCTTCAGTTCAGGCTTATTGGATTTGATTACACCTACAATTTTCAGCTTTTTAAATTTGGTCATCGATGAAATATATTGGACAAAATTACAATTACAAAATTGATTTATAGTGTTTTCTCAGGCAAAGATCCTGGAAATTGTAAATCGCTAAAAATTAGAAAAGAAAAAAAAGTAAAATCAACAGAAATGGAAACAAATAGGCATCAATGTGACCAAAATGAATTAGTGGCTGCATGAATGCACAAAAAACAAGCACCAAGTGGCATTTTTAATTAGGAAGCAATATGAATATGCATGATTAGAATGATTATAAGTTTGGTAAATGCAATGTTTTTGATATGTAAAAAAAAATGACATTTTATTTTCTCCAAATTATTGGTATTAAAACACAAAAAATTGTGTCCATAATTTAATTAGTACAGGTAGTATAGATATAGCTTTTCTTTTTATATTCTTAACAGTTTAATTACATGTACTACCAGTACCTAGGTAGAGTTTTTTCATAATTCTAATTTCCAAGGACCCAGTCCAGTCTGATCCCATGCAGATTTTAAAAAGCCAGGAAAACTGTCCCAAAGCAATTCCCCCTTATCCTTGGCATGTATCAGGCAATCTCAAATGTATTTAGTTATACACTAGGAATGGGTCCCTAACGTCTACCAACCACTGCAAAAAGTATCAAATCATGACTCTTGATGACCCTTGATTAAGGGGCCAGTTCTGGTTTAACAATGGGGCTTTATGGTATAAATTATTCAGCGTATTTATGCCTTATTTTCAGAATCATTTAATCATAATTTCTCTCTCTTTATCATATACCTAGTACTCTTGTTGATTCCTTGTCAAGATTCATGTGAACTGCCATACTTTCCCATATCCCATTCTGACAGATTCAAATTTCAGATATTCTTGCAACCACTTACACCTTGAAAAAATCATTATTTGTCAGATTTGACGTTTTTGGTCTAATTTGTAGCAACAAAGACAAAATGTCAGATGTGTGGCTCCACCAATGTTAATGTCATTCCACTTTCTGCAAAGGTGAGTTTCATTTACTATAATTAACAACATGTAAAATTTCAATTTTGTAATAACCACCACCACTCTCTCCAATCCACCCCCCTCCCACCCCCAAGAGTTGGATATCATACCATATATCTGGTAATTTTCGTGATGATCTAATTTTCACTTTTTGGGGGACCTCTTTTAAATCACAAATAATTAAATACGCAGAAATTATATCCCCCAAAAAGGACAGACGTAAATTTAAAATGTTATAGATTTCCCCCATTTTTCGCAAATTTTGTGACACGCAAAAAAGAATGGATATATGGTATGCTGAAAAAAAACTGCTGTTCCTGAAACATATATAATACACACCCAAAAAATACAGAAATTTTCAATTGAGATTTTTATTAAATAAACATTTGTGACGGTCAACCAGTTCGAATACCAGTGCCAGATAGCTCAGTTGGTAGAGCACCAGACTAGAGATTCAGGGGGCCGGAGTTTGAATCCCGGTCTGGTCCATCATTATTTCTCCCTGGTCCCATCCTACATTACATTTAGTGCTGTGACCAACCCCTGGAACTGATAGGTTAACTCCTGCCAGGGGAAGTGCCTAGGATGATCTTCGAGGGCAAAGATCATTTAAGGGGGGAGGAATGTGACGGTCAGACAGGTTCAAATACCGCCGCCAGAATAGCTCAGTTGGTAGAGCACCTGACTAGAGATTCAGGGGGCCTAAGTTCTAATCCCAGTCTGGTCTGTCATTATTTCTTGCATCCCGATATACATTACTATATCAAATATTGTCATCATCATGTTATACAAAGGATCAATCTATTTTAACAGCAATTACGTAAAACAATTATTGCATAAAGGGATACATAAAGAATACATTTTCAATGAAATCCTCATAATAGATCAACCTTCTTGCACTCAATTCAACTGTGAAGTCTGATACGAGACAAGCATTTTTAGCTCACCTGAGCCAAAGGCTCATGTGAGCTTTTCTGATCACAATTTGTCCGTTGTCTGTCGTTGTCGTCGTTGTTGTCGTTGTTAACTTTTCACATTTTCATCTTCTTTTCAAGAACCACCGGGCAGATTTCAACCAAATTTGGCACAAAGCATTACTAGGTGAAGGGGATTCAAGTTTGTTCAAATGAAGGGCCACGCCCTCTTTAAAGGGGAGATAATTGAGAATTATTGAAAATTTGTTGGTATTTTTCAAAAATCTTCTTCTCAAAAACTATTTGGCCTGAAAAGCTAAAACTTGTGTGGAGGCATCCTCAGGTAGTGTAGATTCAAGTTTGTTCAAATCATGGTCCCCGGGGGTAGGGAGGGGCCACAATTGGGGGATCAAGTTTTACATAGGATTATAAAGAGATAATCTTTAAAAATCTTCTTCTCAAAAACTATTGGGCCAGAAAAGCTCAAATTAAAATGGTGATTCCACAGGTAGTGTAGATTCATATTTGTTCAAATCATGGTCCCCGGGGGTAGGGTGGGGCCACAATTGGGGGATCATGTTTTACATAGGAATATATAGAGACAATTTTTGAAAATCTTCTTCTCAAAAACTATTGGGCTAGGAAAGCTCAAATTTGAGTGGAAGCATCCTCAGATAGTGTAGATTCAAGTTCGTTCAAATCATGGTCCCCGGGGGTAGGGTGGGGCCACAATAGGGGGATCAATTTTTACATTGAATATGTAGAGAAAATCTTTAAAAATCTTCTTCTCAAAAACTATTAGGCCAGAAAAGCTCCAATTATAATGGAATCATCTTCAGGTAGTGTAAATTCAAGCTCGTTCGAATCATGGTCCGTGGGGGTAGGGTGGGGCCAAAATGGGGGGATCAAGTTTTACATAGGAATATATAGAGAAATCTATAAAAATCTTCTTCTCAAAAACAATTTCGCCAGAAAAGATCAAATTAAAAGGGAAGCATCCTCAGGTAGTGTAGATTCAAGTTTGTTCAAATCATAGTCCCTGGGGGTAGGGTGGGGCCACAATGTGGGGGATCATGTTTTACATAGGAATATATATTAAAAATCTTCTTCTCAAAAACTATTAGGCTAGGAAAGCTCAAATTTGAATGGAAGCATCATCGGGTAGTGTAGATTCAAGTTTGTTCAAATCATGGTCCCTGGGGGTAGGGTGTGGCCACAATTGGGGGATCAAATTTTACATAGGAATATATATAGAGATTATCTTCTTCTCAAAAAACTATTAGGCCAGGAATGCTCAAATTTGAGTGGAAGCATCCTCAGATAGTGTAGATTCAAGTTTGTTCAAATCATGGTCTCCAGGGGTAGGGTGGGCCACAATTGGGGGATCAAGTTTTACATAGGAATATATAGAGAAAATCTTAAAAAATCTTCTTCTCAAAAACTATTTGACCAAGAAAGCTCAAATTGGTGGGTAACCATCCTCAGATAATGTAGATTCAAGTTTGTTCAAATTATGGTCCCTGGGGGTAGGGCGGGGCCACAATGGGGGATACATTTTTATACATAGAGAAAATCTCTAAAAAATCTTCTTCTCAAAACTATTTGGCCAGGAAAGCCGAAATCTGAGTGGAAGCATTTCCAAATCGTATATAGATTCAAGTTTGTTAAAATAATAGTCCAGTGGTATGGTGAGGCCACAGTGGGGAATGAATTTTTACATAGGAATATATAGAGAAAATCTTTAAAAATCTTCTTTTTAAAGACCATTTAGCCAGAAAAGCTTTAACTTGTGTAGAGGCATCCTCGGGTAGTGTAAATTCAAAATCACAGTCCCTAGTGGTAGGGCGGGGCCGTGATGGCGGTTTGAATTTTTACATAGGAATATATAGAGAAAATCTTTAAAAATATTCTTGGAAAGTTTTTCGGTCCAAAACTCAGTACATAGTGTGAAAGCACAGGTTATGCAGATATAAGTTTGATGAAACCATGATACCCTAGAGAAAAGTGGGGCCACAAAATGGGGGGGGGGGGTATATAGGAATAGAGAAAAATCTTCTTACAGGTACAACAACAAAAGGGGCTTGGTATTTACCAAAAGAAAGAGGTGGATAAAAATTGGCAGATTTTCAATTTTTTTAGCAAGATCTACTGTACTTAGTTGTCAAGATATTTTGATCATGTAATGCTAATTTGCTCAGAATTGAGGCAATTGTTGCTCAGGTGAGCGATGTGGCCCCTGGGCCTCTTGTTTATGGAATACGAGGTAACTTAACAAGTAATACCTATACAACGTCCATAACATGCAATATCAGCAGTCTTACTCCCGTGGTATCCAGAATCACAGCCTGAATAAGTGGGATAAAATTTTGTTCCTATATATACATATATGCACCCCCCACTTTTGGTCTAATTTTGGCTGAAAAAAGTGCGTACGATATGCTAGACATTACATTATGTCCAAAAAAAAGAAGTTTATGTGAACAAATGCAAACAATTAACAAGTACAGCAAAAATAGAAAAATATGGACAACGAAAAGTATATCATGATGAACAGATAAGTACCAGTACATTGGATTTTAAGATTATATACGGAACTAAAGTTATTATTCTGATTTGTTAATAGTAAAATTTTAGGTTAACTTGTATATCACAGGTATTGTAAGATACACATGTACAATGTATGATATAGGAATTACTCATCACTTCCAAAAGGAGTGTTTGATAATTCGTATATAAAGTGGTCAAAGGTAAATGATGCATGTACCGGCTGATAGATCTAAAAATTAATTAATATTTATGTCTTCCTAAATAAATATGTGGATGTAAAATAAAATTGAATTCTAAGTTTAATCATCCATCACAACGATATTTCTCCCCAGAATCCTTATTAAACATCATCTGCTGAAACACACAAGAAACTTGTAAGTGCAAACTAGCTCTTTATAATACAATGTGCTGCTATGCTGATAAGTTATACTTGAACATGTAATACCATTAAATTTTGCATTTCACAAAATATTTACCCATTTCTATAATTTCAAATGAAGTTTTAAAAAGGTTGAAAATCCGAAAAAGGTGAACACCCTGTGTATGCAAAACATTATTTGAATAAAAAAAATATTCACTGTCCTTAATGCACCTAGATTCCTTCCAAAATCCACACATTGAGCTTGTTTAGCATGTTAGTGAAATATAAAGTCTTCAAGCTCAAAAAATAAGCTATTGATTTGTGTATCAAATCTAAGAAATGTATTCAGAATATTTCATAAAACTGTTTGAAGAACTTTTCACTGAGGATTCCTTATTTTATATGTGTACTTCTAAATTCCGTGATTCTGTCATTTTATTTCACACCCTGAAAATGCTATTAATTTCTTATATTATGTAAGTCCCGCTGTTTTCTATCAAACCACGAGAGTATAAAAGTGTGTGCACCAATTTATTGTTACAATTTCATTTGATTCAAAATTGTCTGAAAAATGAAAGCGAAATTTTAAAATCCTGGAGGGTTGCTTCTCGCAATTTTACATATATATTAATTCCTGAAGTTTAATTAGGAATATACAGTATTAGTATTTTTTAGAATGTTTTTTCTAAGATGAAATAAATCAGTAGGTGCTTAAAATTTTATTTAGATATTCAAATGTGAAATACATCGGTTATGTGAGCCCTGGATTGCAAAGGAAAAAATAACGTACCTCACTACACCTAAACTTATACTTTTTAAGACATTCTGTCACAAGATTGCAATTCAAATTTTTTGCTAAATTGTTAATTTCAATCGATTTGTAACAGTTGAAACAGTATATTTTCATTGCTCAGTGGTTAAAGGATTGAGCTTGTGAAAGCACGTACTTCATGAGTTCAAATCTGCTTGGGGCTTTTGTTCCTAATTGACTGAACTATTAACTTTTTGAAAAAAGATCATATCTTTCATCTAAAATTGCAATTTATTTTGCCTATTTGACATACACTGTATATGCATCCTATCCATCATGCTTTCCATTATATTACCCAGTGATTTTCTGCTGATTTGAGAAACTATTTCAAAGTGTAGTGAGGCACCTTAAGGGGGCTCTTATAATCAATAACGCCAGAGAGCGCAGTCAACACAATGGTTTTGTTTTATGAAATTCGCACAAAAATCAAGAGAGGCTATTTCTCAGTTTGGCATAGGATTCATAAGGACCATTTTATGAATATTTATGTTGTTCAAACATTCTCCGAAATTCTTTTCACATGGAAATTTAATTACACAGCATATACCAGTATGCGTGCATTGCAGCTGTTTTTACAGTACTTCTTAACAGTTGAAAAAGTCATGTAATTCTATTCTGATAGCAAACTGCTGCATTGTGTTGCAGTTCAATGTAAAGTGTTTTTGACTGATTGTCTATTCCTGTGCAGTCTGAGGTTAGTGTGCATGTATTTACACTAGCCATTGTGTAATGAAATCATTGATATACTGACAATATTCTGTACTTTTTTGCATTTGATCAGATGGGGCCAGATGTTCAAATCTTTTTCACCAACATTGTTGAATTAGTGAAGAAAAACACCCAACAGATAATACAGGTAAAAGAATTTCATTACATAATATACTGGTAACTCTTGAAACCTCAAAATCTGTAATACCTGCAGTGATAATCTTCAAGCTATCAAGAGTTCAGAATTTTTCGGGTTAAATTGACTGGATATAATGATTAAGTCATTTATTTAACACAGTGCTTCACAATTTTTTCCAGATGAATATTCATATATCTTTTTTAAACTGAATAAAATATATATTCATGATATTATTATTCTATGAAATACAAACATCATATTACACATTCACTTCATCATGAAAAACAACATGATATCATTAATATTGTAGCAATGACAATGTATTGAATTTGATGTATCAAACATTGATCATCGATTGACACATTTTTTAAAAATAAATATTATATAACTACTGCATAATATCTGCAGTTTCATGTTTTTAAAGCTGACTCAAAGTTTGTGTGACGTCAGCTTCATCCCATAATTATTTCTCATTTTCAGTGCACCTCAATATTATTTTAGGATTTTAGATATTATTTATTTAAAGAGCATGTAACAATAGCATTAATCATCAATCAGTTATATCCTCCAGCAGTACAATTAAAAGTAAGTGACACCTCAGTCACGCTCCTAACGCATGGAGCCAATGAAATGCCCAGGTATAGGTGTTGATTACGTAAAGTTTGCATACACATCGCCACTACGAGGTGTCGAGGGTAAATTACAGTAGATTATGACATTAGATTATACATTTTGACTTTGAGAGAACAAGGGTTTCAGGAGATCAAGAGTAAATTTGCCCAGTTTTATAGGTGAAAATATTAGGATGGGAGACTCACATTGAGCCAGGAACTATGAGGGATCGAAGTCTGAGCCATCAAGAGTAACCTGTAGTACATGCACTACTACTACATTTGCTTGCCGGCATGCATATTAAAGTTAATACCAGTATTAACTTTCATATACATGAGGCCATCTTTTAAATACTGTTTGCTTGCCCTCTCTCAACACTGTGGTTGAAGTATTAAAAAATTACCATTTTTAATGCTATAAAATAAATTAATAATTCACCTAACAACTGTATTTCCAAAAAGAAAAGATGATGTTCCGAATTGGTATATAGTTTTTACATCAATTGGGCAACTGAGCAAAGGAGGCAATAAAACTTTTTTTAAACCAGTTTTCCAAAGGAAAATTCCAGTTATTGAAATAGTAAAAATGGTGGGCGGATGGTCAGGTGGGCGGCTGCAAAAAAGGTACCCCTATTGTGCAGATAACTCCTCCTACAGTTCTTTAGATAGGAAGTTGTGGTTTGCAGATAAATTGAACATATCGGAGATGTGCATATTACTTGGATTTTGATTTTTGATAATTTATGAAAAATATAAGCTATTGAAATTAGTTATTCTTTGGCAAAATATTGTATACAGTGTACCCCAATTCTCTGTATAGGTAGTGTTGATTAATTCAGGGTTTACAAATTGATAATGTTTACTAGCTGTTTTATACACAAAAGAAAACCTGGTTTGCTGTCACGTTGACTGCTTTTCTCATGTTTTATGTAATAAAATTTAATGTAGTACACAGATTTATTTTCATGCAAATATTGTTGTATAATAAATAATTGATTCATTTTGAATCTACATGCCCACATTGACAATCTGTAAAAAAAATTCTATTATACATGTATATGTAAAGTGTTACATGTATCACACTTGTCTTTTGTTGTAAAACAATGCTGACATCATGCAAAGATGTGCATGGAAATGAAGGTTGGGTTTATGCTGAACTATACAATAATATAGTTTTTTTTATTACATGAAACAAGGTTGGTATTTGTATAGGTATTGGAGTTTCAGAACAGTCACAGAAGAAGATACCTGTCATATCTTGCTGCTCAGGTGATAAACAATTTTTATTGAAAACATTTTTTTTTTTAAAATCATGACTTACAAGTTGATAAGCCTAATCATAATTTACCATTAGATAAGGCTAATCATTTCTTACAAGTTGATAAAGCTAATCATACATGTAACTTACAAGCTGATAAGGCCAATCATAACTTACATGTTGATAAGGCTAATCATAACTTACAAGTTGATATGGCTACTCCTTGAATTTTTTTTTAGTTAAATAAGCTGAAGGAGTGTATGGAAAAGGCCCAAAAGTTATACAAATACAATCAAGAACTTGAGAAGTAAGTTATCCTGTCCCAAAATATTTGTAATAGTGTGTATTTTTAAAATACACAATAGATATAATAGACTTAGTACTGCCACGCTCATACAAGCACTAGCTAGTGGGTTAACCCTTCTATAGCTCAGTCAGTAGAGCATTGGTTTTTAAGCTGAACGGTCCTGAAGTTCAAGCCTGGTGAAGATCACTCCTCCTCCTCTATAACATATTTATGCAGCACATTTTGCTTTATTATTCGATATGCGTAAATACCTTAGGGTTCAAACGTAGTTGCAGAACTTAGGCTCTACGGGAGATTTAGGTCTGTCAACCAGATACCCAGTGCAGCTACACTATAAAAAAAAACCCAAAGATTTCTTTCTTTGAAACACTAGCTGCCTCTAGAGTGTGAGAATTCAATACACTGCTAAATAAAAAGGTCTACATGGATTTTGCATAAAATGACAATGTTGAAAAATTATGGGAGATATTGTAAGTTTCTTCTGGAATGAGAAAAGATGTTGACATTTCCCATTATAAATATGTTTTCATTCCTGTGAATTTTTCCAAGTGAAAAATGTTAATATGTAAATGACGATATCTTGGATATTTTCCCTTTCATTGATTTCAATGGCACTTCTTTCACAAGTATGTGTATTTTTTTTTAAACTGTCCAAATGTGCTGCATACATATCTTGGGACAGACTATAATTGGAATGAATTTTTGAAAAGAAAAGTAAATGACATATATTTTTTTAACACAATGTAAAATTATACCAGACACTTTATTAAGTGAAAGGAAGGGGATATATATCAGTAAATAGATATGTAAAATTATTTCTGTGCATGTCTTCATTATTCTGGCTGAATTGAATATTTAAGTGATATATGTATTACCTCTTTTTCAAGAGAACTAACAAACTCCAAAGAGGAAATTGCTTATTTGAAAAGAGCTATAAAAGAACAGGTAATTATACATTATATATCATCACATAGCATTTTTAAAAGATTTTAAGCTATAAAAAAACTATATGGTTTCTAATTTGAGCAATGAAGGGTTAACAGTAACAGGTTTGTTGGCAAATAAGTAATTATGAATTTTAAAAGCAACCTGAATTGTTTTATCTCACAATAAAATCTTACCAGATTGTGTCCTCCTTTATGTAGCATTTTGAATATCTAACAATGATTTTGCTCAACATTGCTTTTGTCAACAATGGCAGGAGTAGGCAAGTAGAAAAGGACTATATGTATATACAAAATAAATGTTAATTAAATGCTCTCACTATACCCCACACAACAAATTGCAAGGGAACGTCACTTACGTTTTTAACCCGTCAGTCATGTTTTTTTTTATAACCCCGCTCCGAAGGAGAGGGGGTATACTGTTTTACCCTTGTGTGTCTGTCTGTTTGTCTGTCCTTCTGTCTGTCTGTCTGTCCGTCCGTAACAAAAATTTCTGTCGCATTTATCTCAGCAACTATTTATCGCAGATGCTTGAAATTTGTGTTTGTTAAGGCATGCCATATCGTGGGATATATTTTTGTACCAATCGGACGTCAACTTCCTGTTAAATGACGACTTTGCTTATTTTTTAACCAAAATTTTCAAACAAATTTTCGTCAAAGATTTCTCAGCAACTATTTATCGCAGATGCTTGAAATTTTTACACAATATTTGTATAGGCATGCCATATCGTGGGATATATTTTTGTACCAATCGGGCGTCAACTTCCTGTTAAATGACGACTTTGTTTATTTTTAGCCAAAATTTTCAAACAAATTTTTGTCAAAGTATTCTCAGCAACTGTTTATCACAGATGCTTGAAATTTTTACACAGTATTTGTATAGGCATGCTATATGGTGGGATGTATTTTTGTACCAATCGGATGTCAACTTCCTGTTAAATGAGTACTTTGTTTATTTTTAGCCAAAATTTTCAAACAAATTTTCGTCAAAGATTTCTCAGCAACTATTTATCGCAGATGCTTGAAATTTTAACACACTATTTGTTTTTGCATGCCATATTGTGGGATATATTTTTGTATCAATTGGACGTCAACTTCCTGTTAAATAATGACTTTGTTTATTTTTAGCCAAAATTTTCAAACAAATTTTCGTCAAAGATTTCTCAGCAACTATTTAGCGCAGATGCTTGAAATTTTTACACAGTGTTTGTTAAGGCATGCCATATTGCTGGATGTATTTTTGTACCAAACGGATGTCAACTTCCTGTTAAATGAGTACTTTGTTTATTTAAGCCAAAATTTTCAAACAAATTTTCCTCAAAGATTTCTCAGCAGCTATTTATTGCAGATGCTTGAAATTTTAACACACTATTTGTTTAGGCATGCCATATTGTGGGATATATTTCTGTACCAATCGGATGCCAGCTTTCTGTTCAATGTCGACTTTGCTTATTTTGCATATTCACATCAGAGCGGGGGTATCACTAGTGAGCATTGGCTCACAGATATCTTGTTTCATCAGCGCAACTCCTCTTAAGCCATTTCATGGAATTATGTTAAACTTTGGAGGTATTTAGGACACATTGTGTAGATTTGCATATTACTAAGAAATTCTTATTCCATTTTTTCCTCGAAATTTGGGCCCTTGTGAACTGATTTTGTAAATGGTTACTATCATTCAGACAGGGTGATCGGTGAACCTTTTAGCAATTTCCATATCCTTAATTTTTAGCCAGGCTTATTGTGTAGGCAATGGCTTGGCTATAGCTATGGTGCATATTTCCTTGAACAAATATGTAAGGCATTTATTGATATTCATAATTTAGCAGAAGCCGCTCTCCACCAAAATTACTAAATAGAATACATAGCCAGATATAAGAAGTTGACAGTATAGTTAACAAAAACTTTGTAAATGAAAAACATACTGTAAACCAACTTTTAGTAAGGTGCGAGAAATTTTTGTGAGGTTCACGAGAGCCTCATTGTTGCGAATATTTCTCGCCGCAGACCAGTATTTGCCAAATAGTTGTAATAAAAAAAAAAATAAGTGTAGATATATTAGGCTTAGTCTCAAAAATTAGTTGCCGCAAACCAGTTCATCTCAGGTAAATTGTGAAATGTTGCGAATATAAGTTGGTTTACAGTAAACAGTATGATACTTAATTCTTGTGCTTGTATGCTTGATTAATGATACTGTATTATTTAAAGAATATACAGCAACATAGTCTCATAGAAATCAGCTCAAACAAGTAAGGTTTAATTTCATTTTATTTTATTTCAGTGAAACTATTTGTTCTGCTCCATGCATAAAGTTTTTATATGGTATTCAAATTCATTTTTGGGAGTTGATTTTAATGAACTCTTCTATGCAGTTACTCTGGCAAACCGAAAGTGAAACAGTGTTTGGACCTAAGCACAAATCAATACCGCTGACAAGACCAAGTTCTTGAAAATAATAGAAAAAAAAATTCAATGTAAAGTATGCTAAAGCATTGTTTTTCAAGGAAACTTATCTATAAACACTTTGAAAATAGTCAAATTTTATATACTACGAACAATTTAGATATTTTTGTAGTCTCATGTATTCCTACGCCAGAGTTAATATAGTCTCGTTCAACCAGATGCTCGGCTGTCTCCGGAAATCTGCGACAAGCAGAGAGGGGGCTCTCTTGCTTGTCGGACAGTCGGATATTAACGGAGACAGCCGAGCATCTAGTTAAACGAGACTAGAGTTCGATATCAATAGTGCTTGGATCCATACAATTTTTAAAACTGTTTCGATAACTAATACATACTAGTAGTTAAAATCTATCTTTAAATATTACACAACATGATTCACATGGAGTTTTTCAAAATTCTTGTCGGAAAAGTCTAAAAATTCATATTATAAAAAAGTGCCTTATTCAAATACAAACTAGAAACTAATTGCCATGCAAGATAAATTGATTTTAAAATAAATGATAATCAATAAAATCAACTCCCGTCAGTACTTCAGTACTTTGATTATTAATTTGTAGTTGAATTTTTAACAACACTTACAAAACAACTCTTCTTATTAGTTATTTGAGTTAAGTCTGTACATGTCTCAATAAGATTGCTCACATACAAAATACATTACTATTAAGTATAAGTACTTTTAATTCAGAATCTGAATACTAGCATTGAAGTTGTCCATTATATAATGGACAACTTCAGTTTCCCCTCTGCATCTAAAATTTTACTGCTTTTATATAGACTTAATGAACTGAATTCTATGGCGAACCGTACGCGCATAATTTACGCGCATGTAACAATTCGTTGTGTTACCCGTTGCCTAGTGTTTTGCTAACGCTGAGGGTAATAGAACAGATTACCAACTGCGTCTAAACCAATCAGATTTCAGTATTTAACATGAAAGTATAATAATATCCTTTGTCTTACACATCTCTAGTTGGTAGAGATGATGGCGCATGCCTACCCAGAACTAAAACACTTTACAGTAATGAAGGTAGATTTGTTCACTATAAACATTTTGATAAATTGACAATGCATGTATATGAAATTAATATTGTTACAGAAATTCTCCTCAAACTGCCTCCAGAAGTAGCACAACAATCATAGGCCCAAATTATGTAAGTGCCTTTGTTTAACATAAATTTGATTTACAAACATTTCAATTTAATTTTAATAACCACTTCATGTTTATCATTATTATATTTCAATTGTATAGGTGAATCCCAAGTATGGAATGAGAACTACTCCTCCATATCTTGACCGGCAAAACCGTAGGTATTAAATGATTATTTTTTAGGTCAAATTAGCTTTTATTGATCTTATATATTTGATAATGACCTGGCTGCAAACTTCACATTCTTTCAGGAATGAATTTAACAGATACCCAGTTATACAAGTATAAACTGGGTGGGGACAGTTTATGCTTTATAAACCATGAAGTGGTATATATAAAAAGCATTACCGTAAAGTATCATCTATAATATGCACTCGTATATAATACGTACCCCCAAAGTTGACCAAAAAATGACGAAAAAAATGACAGGTCCTATGTATAATACACATCCAATAAATGGTGAAATCAACAGTAGCCATTTCCCCCAAAATTATTAATGTTTCATGATAATTTTAAAATCTATGCGCAATTTCTTTAATTTTGCGATCGGAACATAGCACAGACGATGAAAATCGATGGCCGCCATTTTTCCAAATAACTATCGGTGTTTAATGATAATTTTATAACCCAAGCGCAATTACTGTAATTTCCTGATCGGAAGTGTTATTAGAGTCAAAGTTCTTACAATTTTAATTTTAGTCAAACTCTTTGATTGTTGTTAAATAAACATTATGAAGAAACGTATGTATGTTGTACATCATCATTATCAAGTTGTGCAAATGATTGTTGTATTTTTAGCAGAGTCTATGTAAAGCAATAATGTTTAACTGCATAACTGGACACGAAGTAATCAAGTTTAATAAAATCAGAATAATGCCGATCTTCATGCACTTAAAAACACCCTGTGAAGTCCGACACAAGAAAGGTGCATGCTTCTGGCACCGGAAATTATTGAACAAACATTGACCAAGCACCGAGTCAACAGGTGGCTGCTTACGTAATGGCGAATACACTGCAATATTTAAACTTGTTTGATGCAAGAAATAGTGTTTAGAGAAAATAAATATTTCAATACATGGAAATAAAACTAAGAATAAGAGTATTTCTGATACAGTAAATTTAGTATACATTCATACAACTTGCATAACACGCTATATCGGCAGTCACTACTCCTGTGGTATCAAGAATTATGGCTTTAAAAAATGGGGTAAAATTTTAGGCATATTTCAACATAGTTCAACTTTTGATCAAATTTTGGCTGAAAAAAAAGTGTGTTTTATACACGCGACATTACGGTAACTGTTCCAGCTTAGATTATAGGAATATAAATTAAGTAGCTATATATTGACTATTGAGTTCATATCTTATGATTTAATTTTCCACTACATTGTATTACAAAATAAATTGTCAGTTTACAATTGTACCTTTAAAATGACATTAGGTGTTGTTCAAAGTCCAAATGTAAGATTAGGCTGATTACGCGGGCATGTTAAGGCTTCCCGATGCGATATGTAGAAAGTCACTTGTCTGTACTTCATACGATATGACGTCATAATTAACTTTGACGTCACGATCTGCATTCCTGTCGATAGTTCTCAGGGAATGTATCTTAACGTTAAAAGTGAATTATATCAAACCAGTATAATACCGCATGTTTCCTTTATATAGATGCTGCAGTTAATTTCTAGACGTACAGAAATCATTCATATTAAAAACCAGTATCAAATAATCGGCAGTTTTAAAGCTTCGTTTTAAGTAAAAGACTATTTATAAACTAGTGGTTTGGAGACTCTCCCTGCTACGTGTAAACAACTGAATGAAGAAATTTTAATGCATGTAAAACCAGCTTGGCGCAGGTGAAAGATCAACACAATTTTAGAATATTTTACGTAAAATTGGTAGAGAATATAAGTACCAATGTGAATCGTAATGCGGAAACCTACGGATTTACCCCAATTATTTGTAAATCGCTTTTGATTAGTAAAAATGTGCATTATTTTGATGATTTTGTGGAATGTTTCAACAATATCTTCTATAAACGAAATATCTATTTCTTTCCCAAGCAAGAACTTCAAAGTTTATGACTTAACAAAGGATTTTTCTTAAAAATATGTATGATTTAATGTCATTAATCACCTGCGCCGATGCGTTTTAACTAGATCATTTGCAATATTAGGATTCGCCTGTCACGTGATTACGAAGTACATATGACGTCACAAAAATGCATCAAATATAATGTTTAACATCGATGTCAATAAATGTAACATAGATTTAAAGAAATACTCCCGGTAAAATTATTTTTGCCATGAATCAAATAATATCGTTTTCCAGCCGTATTTTAGCATCGGGACGCCTTAACAATGCTGCGTAATTGATATCATTTTGACAGTAGTCTTAAATTACTGTGATGTAGGCAACATTGTGTGAGTTGCAGTAAAGCTTTGTGCATGGTTCTTAAGCTTCCAGTTGACATGTCTATATAAGGGGCTGATAAAACTATAATAATGGCCTGGAGAGAAAATGCTATGTATAAAGATGTAGAAAAAAGACAAATTTTGAACCTTAAATATTTTAATTTTTTGTTTACTGTATAGTTATGGCTAAAAATATTGAAAAGTTTGAAGTTAAACTGATGAGTAATTTGCCAGACATCTAGCCTCCTTTAAAATTCCTTAGAGTATAATTCTTTCACTATACATGTACCTACCAGTTTTTGATGTTTAAATTTTGTCATTTTATTTCTTCTGGTTTTTTTTTTCATTATTATTATTATAGGAAATACTCCTCCATTTGGATCCAAAAGTTTCCTTGGAAAAACACCTCCATCAAGTCAAGAACTAAAACGGATATCACCAAGGTCTAACTTAATTCTAACAATCTTACTGTGGATGATTTGAAATTAGAGAGGTTTTTATTAAGTTATAATCTGAATATATGTACTTGATTACATTTTAGAACATTATGTGTATTGAAGTTGAAACTGTGTTCTGTAAACTGCACATCTATAAGCTATCAATTAGTTAAGGAACATGTACATTATTTGTGGAAATCAATGAGAAAAGTTTTTTACTTAATTCACCAAACAGAAATGATATATTGTGTTAAGGAAACGTTAATTAGTATAATGAATCATATACCAATCCCCAAGTCAGAAGACAAACTGCAATGAATGTGCCTCGAAAAAAAACCTAATTCATTAATAGGTACATTATTTACATTGAGTATTGTGTAAGCCTTCCGTCTTACGGATCCAATTGAGGGTCAGCTCAAACTTAGTGATGACAAGTCCAGTATTTCTTTCTCAAGCGGTTTTATTAAGCGTGATCGTATAGTTACAATTACATCAGCTAATAGCAGCCCAAATCAGGAGTCTGCACAATCTCATTTCATATGGGTATATATAAGGTTTTACTTATGATGGACAGTTTTGACTAGTTCGGCCCATATACGATGATCATGAGTGAACATTTAGTGTTCAAAATTAAGATTAATATTTTATTTCTAAATAAAGTAACAAAACCGTCAAAACTGCCAATCAAAGAGTCTGGGTGCAGGATGTGAGTCTCCGAGTCCTGGGTCTCGGAGTCCCCAACCTAGTATGAGGCATCACTTACTCATAATACGTTCATTCATACACGACATAAAAGGTTACGAAGGTTAATATATAGAATACACAATACATGACTCAATATAGAGTACTAGAGCTATCGTTACAGACACAGAATCGCCAAATATGACACTTGTTTTTAAACTCTCAATTTGGATATTATTATGCCCGTATTATGCACCTGGTTTCATAACATCATTTAGGAATACTACGCATTGCTACAAGAGTCACAGAGTTCATTCTGTTAATTATCATTAATACCATTCAGTGCGCAGTATTTAGGTACACATAAATATCATAGTGACCATTATGTAATACTAGCAATTCAAGGTCATAGCATGGCTATCTGTTTACAATTGCTTAATCATATTCGTTTTATTTTATTAATATACAGGGGTTCACCAGGAGTTCAAGATTGCTTTGGTAGTTACATGCAGGTAAACTTTCTGAACCTTCCATTTTATTCATCCTTTTGTGCTTGAAAAAGATAGTGAAAAATCTTTTTAAAAAATTTGTTTCCAAAACCAATTAGCCAATAAAGCTGTAAATTTAGTAAAAGCAATCTTATATAGTGTAGAACATTCAAGTTTATCACTATCACAATCCTTGTGGGTAGGGTGGGGCCACAATGTGATGGGATGAAGGAGGGGGTCAAGTTTTCACATACATATATATAAAGAGAAGAAAAAATTAAAAAGCTGTCACTTTAATGAAAGCAACCTCAGATAGTGTTGATTCAAGTTTGTCAAAATCATATCTTTAGGGATAGGGTTGGGCCACTTTATGGTATCCAATTTAATTTACATAGGAATTTTACAAATTTTAATACTTTTTATACAGGGTCTATTCTACTACAATATTTGGATATTTTGTATGACTCCATAAAGCTGACTTAGTTTGCTATTTTGCTCAGCTGAGCAATATGGCCCATGGGCCTCTTGTTTTGTGTTTTAAGTTGCAAAAAATTTGATTGATTAAAAAACTGGTTAGACAAATTTGTGTAGATTTCAACTGCTCAGTGGATGCAAATATAGGAATTTATGCATAATTTCTGGGGAAGGGGTGTAATATGGAAGGATAAGAAATAAAATGCTGAGTAATTTGATAGCTTTATATTTTATTGGCTAAATCTCAATAAATTGCACTAAAAACAACAATAAATCAAGCCAAACTAAACTAAGCTATACTATAGACAAAACAGTTTTTTGCTGATTTTCTTATTCAACTGTTTTGCAGGTTGGTGTCAGACAAGGAAGAGGAGCTAGTCGGATTTCTCCATCTGTGGATTCTAGAGGTATAGTTAAGAAATGAATTGCAAGTTTATGTCCATGAGCAGGATAATCTCTTTGACCTTGAAATGTTGTTTTCTTTTTTCTTTTTTTTGAAAGAAAAAAGCTGAGGCATTAACTCATTTTTTGACAGAGTTATACCCGTTGGACTTGGAAAACTCCAATTATTTGCATTGTGTTTATTATTTCTGCATAAGTTAAACCCATTTATTACTGATAAATCATGACAAATGTCTTCTTGCAAAAGATGTAATGTAGGAGACTATTTCTTGAATGCTCTTAAATTGAGGTACCGGAGACACAAGTCCATTGTCAATTACTATATATTTATTTAAACTTATGATAATCTTAAGTAATGAAATAGTTTGAAATTCATGTGATCTAGATATTTTAAAAAAACATATGGAAAACACATCATATCATTAAGAAACATATTGTACAAGAAGCATATCATACTGTATGAAAGATGTACTGTACCTTGTGAAAATCATGTTGCATCGTACAAGAAGTGTACCGTACTGTGCAAGAAAAGTACCATATCATACACACTGTATAGTGTGTGAGAAGTGTGTGGGAAATGTACTGCTGATAAAGTAGTGTGTTTCAGGGTCTATACTGAAAGCCAGGCTCTGTTTCTTCACAAATAAGTTCACATTGTAAGCACACAGTTTCAATTATCATTTCAGTTACCAAAAAATATTGCACAGTATGCATTGTTTTCAATCCATTACTTCACATATTAAACTTCGAAATTTTTGTTTCGCTAATAATGCACAAAAACATTTGTCATTGCAAAATTATACACACGAATCATGAATGTAATGGATTTTCTTTGTCTTTCCTTTTCTTATACTATTGACTTCTGACTTTAGGATGTTGTCAGTCCCAAGTGATTTTCCTTCTCCCATTTCATTAAATGATTATATGCAGGAGTAAAAAATTACATTTTGTAAAGGTGTTTGTCTTTATGAAATTCATCAGAGATATGTAAACTTGTCAAAACGATTTGAATAATAAAGCAAAAAATTATTTTAACTTTTCTCCCTAAATTCATTTTTGTGCAAAATTCTAAAAGATATATGGTTATTGATAAGGTAGTGTAGCTAGCACACTCTCCAACATTTTTGCATATAAACAGATTTTAGCTTTTTTGACATTTTGCAAAGCCTGGCTAAAACTGGTCATACTCGGCCCCAAATAAGACCACTCATTATGTATGCTTTATTATTCTTTCGTTTTGAAGGTGAGGGGGTGTACTGTTTTACCCTTGTGTGTCCGTCTGTCCATCTGTCTGTCTCCGAAACCAAAAATTATCTCACATTTTTCTCAGCAACTTTTCATTGCAGGTGCTTGAAATTAAAACACTCTTTGTTTAGGTATGCCATATGATGGGATTTTTTTTGTTGTACCAATTGGACATCAACTTCCTGTTAAATGAAGACTTCCTATTAATTTTAACCTTAATTTTCAAACAAATCTTAGAAAAAGATTCCTCAGCAACTATTCATGGAAGATGCTTGAAATTTAAACTCACTCTTTGGTTAAGCATGCTATTTGTTGGGATTTATATTTGTGTACCAATCAGAAGTCAACTTCATGTTAAATGCCGACTTTGCTTATTTTGTATATTCACATCAGAGCCAGGGTATTACTAGTGAGCATTGGTTCACAGATATCTTGTTTAACTTAAAGAATTATTCAGTATAATGATTATCTTATTATGATAAGATATTTCTTTTTAAAGCTGCATGGTCCGATTTTTTCGCTTTTACAGTATCAAGTAATTTTATATACAAACCAATTATCTTAGAAAGTTAAGGACTTTCGCCTATTTACACCACCAGAGTCGGTCTCCTTTCAAAGTTAGAGAATATTCAAAGTAAATAAAATAATTTCTTTTTGGGCAAACGAAAAAACAAACCAAACTGCATCATGGGGATGTTTAGAAAAGGGAACCGTTTGGTTTCGTCCCCTGCATGATTAGGTTTATTCAACCCGCATGTTATGCATCGAATGTAAACAAAGCAAACTTCAGAAATATTAGTGAATAAATGTTCACAGGTTCAACTTTTATTTGCCAAAACATTATGACCTGTATATATAAAGCGATGACATCATTTCAAAGTCGTAATACTATCATAGCCGTCTCGACGCCAGGGGGCATATTTTAATATGAGACGAAATTACGCAGTACCCTTTTTGTGTCGTTTGTTTTCAAAATGAATTTTGAACATTATTTTTTCATTGATATATGGCTTGGTTGACCGGGAAAACTACTGCAATGTCTTTTATAATACACATACCTAGCAAACCCATCATTAAAAAACAGTCACAAAATTTGATATAAAATTGGACCAAGCAGCTTTAAAAACACATACTCGCATACACAAAGAGAGAGAGAGAGAGAAAGAGAGAGAGAGAGAGAGAGATCTTCACCATGTTCTGAGTTCTGCAGCCTATTGATGTTGGAAGACACCATACATGTATTCAGTTATTTCAGCTTCATTAATATGACTAAGAAATAAATTAGATTAGCATATGGAGAAAACTGTAATATATTGTTTCTCTCTTACAGAAACTCTCAGAAATTCTCCATCCCAGAGTCAAAGTTCAACAGAGATACAAAGAAGGTAATGTAAATACTAGGCCATATTTTCAGATGAAATTTCTACCAGATATTATTTTCCAATTATTTAAATTTTTCTGGTTTATGGGAACATATTTCTGTCAGTAGCAAGTTTTACTTTCAATTTGTAATTAAATACTATAAACAAATACTTGTATATACATTCGAGGGGATGTAAATTAATGTGCAAGGGTTACCCACGGAAGCCAAGGACATTGGTCCCCCACAAACAAAGATGATTCCACAGTACCTTCTGTCACTGGTTGTTGTTGAACTGTTTGCAAAGATCAATATTGCAGGCCTTATGCAGAACATTGCAATATAAAATCTTAATGTTCTTAATCCCATCCCCTCCCTCTATAAAATGGTAAAATTAATACTTTGTGTTACAGTTCTGGTCATGCAAGAGCAGGAGTTCAAATCAGGTCAGTCTGCAACATAAGTAGCCGTCTTAATTTACTGTCAATCAAAATATACACTCATTAGTTTGCAAATAGTAGTGTTTGCAAATAGTAGTGTTTGCAAATACCAGAAAAATTTGAGTTATTTTTTTTTAAAGATAAGTGTTAATATTTTATTAGATGATATATAAGTAGTATTGTTGTCACATGATATCTTTCTTTTAAGACATTCTCCCATGGAGCATTCTGATAATCTTGGAATGTTACGAAATCAGGTAAGTTGAGAGTCTATTGAGTATTAAATATATCAAAAAAGTATAATCTTTAACATTCAGATTCTATTCTTAAGTAATTGATACTTATCATGTTGCTAATGATTATCCCAAAATGTTAACTTTAATAAGAAACGGGTTTTTTTTTTATATTAGCAGTTTCTGTCTATGATATAGACCTTAATCTTAAAGGAATCATTGATGTGTCATTTTTCATTATTTCATTAATTTATGAAATATTAGAAAAATAATACCCAGTATAATCCATTTACTTTAATCAAAGCTAATATTAATTCATAAAAGCATTTGGGTGCCGTATCAGTGTCAATCGCTCCTCAACTGCCACTGGGGTATACATAACGATCAAAAAAGTTACAATCTGTTGCTTTCATGTCGCATGGATAATTGAACTATACACATTGTAGTCATATGTTTATAAAAGATTAAAAAATTAACTACAATCAATAAAACATAAAGTTGGACACAAAAAGAATTTTGATCGAGAATTTTTAAATGTATGTGCCTAGATTTCAGTCTGTTATGTTTCATATTTCATTTGATATTTTTCACCAGTGCAGTAGTTGTCATATCGGATTTGTTCAAAATGAATTTCAACATACATGTATCTCTCCATCCAATTTAGTGTGCTCGGGTGAAAAAAAATATGAATGCAATGAAGCATGAATAGTGCCCTTGGCCGTATTTAGGGTGTGTTGAGATGAGCGTAACAATCGAAATTAAAAACTTATATAGGGTTATTAGAAATGAAGGGGAACTAATGCATAATTACAAGTTCTTGTCAGCTTTAACATGTGTAAATTGTAGCACCAAACAACATCTTCTCAGGATAAAGGTAATTATTTGTTTACCATAAAGAAGCAATTACAATTTTAAACCATAGAATATAAAAAGAGCATTAGTGTTACTGCTTCGTCCTTTTATAATGGTTTGCATTTACATTGAATGTATTCCAGTTTTGGTTGGTGGTTATGCATTTTAAGGGGCATGGTCATGTACTGAAAAAAATATAATGATTCCTAATTTTATGTTTACAATGCTTTACTGAGGTGAATTCATACCAAACTTTGAATGTCAGATGAAAAAATATTTGAGATACATGTAATTCTTTGTTTTGCACCTTATTTCTGTTAATAGCGATTAAAGTTCTGTTTCAAAAAGAATTTTACTATTTGCTAGATTTGGGTCACAAATAAACAGTTCTTTGTGGGTTTTTTTTTACAAAAAAGTCATTCAAATTTGTTTTAAACCTGATATTTCGATTCCTCTCTTAAAATGTAAACAAAAAATGACCAACATGTTTTTAGATAATTGTGAGCTCTGAAACTCAATTTTAACTCAAAGACTTGCAATTAAATTTTAGTTGATTGTTGAAAATTTCTTAAGAAAAATCAAATTTTATTTTACTTCAAATTATGACCATGCCCATTTGAATTAAGAAATTATAAAGTTTGATATAAAAATGTATTTTCCAGAATGATCAATCTTTTCATTTTTGTTTTTTAATATTAATCTTTATTTAGAATGCCTTCTTTTTCTGCTATTGGCCAATTGGATTGCAATAATGTAAAACTTTAACATTGTTTCATGAATGTATCAGTATACTTACACACATTTTAACATTTTTCTCTAGTTTATATATATATCCATTATCTTTTTCTTTTGAAATACAATTTGATTGCAAATTTTACTGAAATAAAACTTGCAGAAAGTATAATTTAATTCCCAATTAAGATTTTTTTTTGTCCCCCGCCGAAACGCGGAGCGGGGACATAGAAATGCCGGGCGGGCGTCCGTCCATGCGTCCGTCCGTCACACTTTTTTGTAAGCGCTCTCATGCCTACAAATTTTGACGGATTTAAATGAAATTTATACCAAATGTTTATACCACTAATACCTTGGTCAGGTTCCTAAATCAACCTTGGTCGATACTAGTATACTGCTTGACCGGCGGGGGACCCAGGAATTCTATTCTTGTTGAAAAGTAAAGTTTATATAACTTGATTACCCTTAGCCCATTAACTGTGTGAATATCAATTCATAAATATAGTTTAAAGGCCATGCAAAAGAATTGAGACGCATTTTAATCTGCAAGAGCAGATTAGATGCAAATGTTATCTAATCTGCTTTTGCTGATTAAAATGCGTCATAATTCTTTTGTTTGGCCTTTAAATTATAAACAAAAGAATAATGACGTATTTTTAATCAGCAAGAGGAGGTAAGATTATATTTGGATAATATGCATGTAACATGCAATTAGCAACTTCCAATTACCAGTAAAAATATGTATTTAAATAAGCGACGATTTCAAAAACTTATCAATACTGGTACATGCAGCCAAGGATGTACTAATGAAATGATCACAAAACAAATTATGTCGAGCCGAGTTGGTCCAAACGATTTTTAGATAATTCTTATATTTTTAGTTAATAACAAGAAATGTTTGTTAAAATTTTATTACTTGCATTATTCTATTGAAATATACCTGATTAATGTGCTAAATACATGTACTTTACGTCTAGTATCTGAAACATGATGTGTATTGTACACGTATTTGTCAATTGGTGTTCGATTCCTTAGTATTTGCCAATTGTTTAATTGGAAGAAGAGTGGCGAGCAAGCTAATAACTGTGTTGAAAATACAATGAAGTTGCAACAACCTTCTGCATATATCTGACCTTTCATGAGTTTGAAGAAAAGTATTGAATAAGCGTACATTGTATCAAGCATCCACACAAAATGTACGAGTATATATGTAAGGATCATATTCTTCTCTTTCACCAGATAAATTGTCCCCTGCACAAAGTTCACACAGGTAAGTATTATCTTCTATTATTGAAAAAAGTTCTTTTTAGTGAATAAACTGACTAACTCTTACACTGTAAGATTTACGAAAGAATATACGCAAATTTGTGATAATGTATTAATGTACCTACTTAAAAACTACACTTGTCTAACATTGGTTGAGAGAAAAGTTTCATGGTAATGTTTAAGATTTAGTAGGCCGTGTTTTCTGTCTTTTAAGCTCATCAGAGCCGAAGGCTCATGTGAGCTTTTCTGATCAAAATTTGTCTGTTGTTTGTTGGTGGTGTCGTTTTTGTAGGTGTAAACTTTTCAAATATATGTCTTCTATTCCAAAACCACTGGGCTAATTTCAATCAAACTTGACACAAAGCTATTATATATTGCCTGAAGGGGATTTAAGTTTGTTCAAATGAAGGGTCAGGTCTTCATAGAATGGGAAATTATTTAAAATTATTTAAAAGTTGTTGGTATTAAACTTTCACAACTCATCTTTTCTAAAACTATATGACCGGAAAGCTGAAACTTGTGTGGAAGCATCATCAAGTAATGTATATTGAAGTTTTTTCAAATCATGGGATAAGGTTGGACCAGAATGGGGGTTATTTAATAGAAGAAAATCTTTAAACATCTTATTCCTTAACACTGAGACAACAAGAGGAGCCCAAATATTTTCCCTTAGAATATTTTTATAAAAATTCAAAGGCCTTCAAAATCAAAATAAACGCTCCTCTAAATTGAAACTTTGTATTTGATACTTTAAAGACAGTCTGAAGATTTTGTTGCTCAGATGAGCAATGTGGCTTCGTGTTTAAATAAAGGAACGCACGATACATGCACAACAGTGGGCTCTGATTTCGAAATTTACAAATATTTACAACATTTTATACTATTTACTTGTGAACCAAAAGCTATGAAAAGTTTAGCATGGCATTTTTTATGGTCTCGATGATAAAACCTGAAAATGTTGTTTTGACAAAAACACATTCTGTAGTAACTTCAAAAGACTTCATTATAAAAACATCACATTGCTATTTATTGAAATACTATCACATTGATATTAATTAAATGCTATCCAGACTTTACTTGTTAAAGCTGTCTGGTATTGTTCTTCTCTTTAAGATCGATGCCCCATCCCATCCCATTTTGAGCATGTTGATGAAGAATCAGAGAGATGCAGCTGTGATTGTTTTTCATTGTATCATTGAAGTGATGATTCAATAAATGTTACGCCTCGAATAATTTGTCGTTGCTTGGAGAGGGTCCCGACGCTGAGGTCAGAGATTCAATGACGTGATGGTTATACTATTGTACCGTGTAATCTCTGTGATTGGTGTGTCGGGTAACAATGGTGATAATACCTATTTATATAATTATTATCATTATTTATTATGCCCCACCTTCAAAGAAGGGAGGGAATATTGCTCTGCTGCTGTCGGTCGGTGTACCAACTGTTTCCGTTCATTTTCTTCGCAAAGTATGCACAAAATGAAATGAAATTTAGTTTACAAAATAATATAGATCAAGTTCGATTTTGGGTGAGATCGAGCAATTTTCGAAAGAGTTGTGCCCCTTGGACGTAGAAAAATTCCAATTATTTGCAGTTTCCATTCATTTTTTTCGAAGAGGATGCACATATTGAAATGAAATTTGGTATACAGGTTTATCATAATAGTATCTAGGTCAACTTTGATTTTGAGTGCGAGGGAGCAATTTTCAACAGAGTTATGCCCCTTGGACGTAGAAAAATTCCAATTATTTGCAGTTTCCGTTCATTTTCTTTGCAGAGGATGCACATATTAAAATGAAATTTAGTATACAGGTTTATCATAATAATATCTAGGTCAACTTCGGTATTCGATACGATCGAGCAATTTTCGACAGAATTATGTGCCTTGGACTTAGAAAAATTCCAATTATTTGTAGATTCCGTTCATTTTCTTTGGAGATGTTTCCAAGGGAGGGGGGAGGTATAAGTGTTTTACAAACATACAAATATTTGACTTTTGTTCAACAATCGGGCGGCTGTTGAAATTGAAACAGCCGAATTTATGTTTTTTAAACCACCACTGTGCGCATTATTGGTGTTCTTATTTCAAAGAGATCTCGAATTCGTTGTCAATTTCATCCTACAAATGTTTCTAGGAAACTCATAAAGAGTCTTGAAACACAGGATCAAGCATAGAAACGAAGCAGCACGTTGTTGCCAAGTGATGTCACCATTTTTAGAGGATCATTAAATTCAACTTGAGGATGTTGGCACCTGAAATAATAGTAATGCCAATCATCTAAAATCCACTTAGATATAAAGATGGGGACCTAAATGTTCATTTATTTCATTTGTGACCCATGTCAGATGCCATTTTTTAGATGTAGGGCCCCAAACAGAAATGAATACTTTCCTGAAAATTTTGCTAAGATTTGACATAGAAACTAATAATTTGAAGAAATCAAATATTTATAAATTAAACTATTATTTAGTTATGATCTTAATACAGTATGAAGTTGAACACATGTGGTGACTATAAATGTAAAATCTAAGTCAAAGTTTAAAATTATTGCTTGACTGGCAGTACATAATGAACACAACAACAGATGTTACTAAAATTTGGAGTAATCAAATTGTAACGAAAACAAAAAAATTAATGTAATGTAATCTTTCCAAAACTTTGCATACAAATAGACATACATTTAATGTATCATTCAAAAGTAAAACAAGTAGTAGTCACACCTCAAAAATTTGAGATATAGCATGAATTAAGCAAATTTTAGACCAAAATTGGAGTTAATTTTTTATTAACTTCTATGAAATATAGGCTGAATATGCCAAAATACATCGATAGAAATATCAAAATATTGTTTGAATATGTTTTTCAGAATATCACGAATCTATCGTAATACACAAACTATCTAGAAGCTTGGTCTGCGCGGAAAATTAGGAAGCTAAAGTAACAGTACTCTAAAACATTGAGTTATGAAAATTGTTCGTTTCCTTCTTAAAAAACTTCCGCCACAAAATATAGTCCCTTACTAAACTCTGTAAAAATGTAATAAAGTTTATTTGGCTAACCAAAACCTAAGGAGTGAACCTCTTTAGGACGTCCTGATATTATGTGCAAACCATAATTGATTTCTCAAAGATGCATCAAAAGTAACATTAATTGTGTCATTTCTTTCCAGTAAAGAAAAATATATTTGATTTTAAAAATATGTTTCTTTTAATAAAAAAAAAATGTTTCACTATAGCATGGAATGATTTATTTTCTGTCACAAATTACTCTTATAGCTCGTTCAATGTTAAAATCCACTTATTAAAGACATTTTATTTGCGGCCGTTAATTTTACGACTGCGCTAGTATGATATGGTCACCATTTTAATGAAGTAGTTTCTTTTAATAACAAAATACATGTTTTAACTTTAAGATACATATATTAAAAAGGATCATTGTACACCAGTTTTTCATCATTTATTGATATTTCCACATTGTATAAGAGTGTTAATATTTTTTCGTTTTTGGTTTTCAATTGACTTGGTCAGCAATTATCACACTTGAGAGCACGCAGCGTTTCTTATCTTGTGAAAGCACGCTGAAGTCTACGTCGGACAGCGTTGACAAATCCATGGAAACATTGTTTCTGTGTCTCTGCCACAGATTCGTCTACCTGCTTAATGATTTCTCTGAACAGTTCGTCCAAATTGTACTTCATCGTAAGAGAAGTTTCGAAATACTGGCAGTTGTGAATATCAGCTACTCGTATGGCTTCTGAAGGGGAAATATACGATGTGAATTTTTAAAAAATGTTAATTAAAAAAAACTCGGGCGTAACTTACATTATATGAATACAAAACTTGTAAATTTCATTTTTTTATGTAAAGGCCAGAACTGAAATAGCTTACCATTTGTTGATACCTTGCGATACCGAATCATGTCTGATTTGTTTGCCACAAGAAATATAGGAATGTTCTCTCGATGACTCTTCCTGATGTTCTGGACGCAGAGTTTCGCGAACTGAAATGAAGCTTTGTCCGAAACAGCGAACATGACGATACAAGCGTCTGCCTCTTCGTCCTCACTCGACGTCTGCAATTTTAAAAAAAAAATATGATTAATTAATCTAGTGTATATTTTTATCAGTTTGCATTTTGTCCGTTTGACATTATCATTGTAGGAAGCAATTTTCATATCACTTACTGTTTCGTAAAGAGCATCTTTTTTCTCAAAGGTAAAACACCTCAAGGAATCAGAATTTGTGCACATGATGGTGGCGTATTGCTGACCTGAAATGCAGATACTGTACATTTGAAAAAAAAAAATCCTGTAAAAATTAAAAAAAGTAATAAAAAAAACCCCAAAAAACCTAAGATAAAAAGTCCTCCTACCTTTGCATGAAAGATTTTCTGATGACTGCAGAAGGTGAAGAAAACTTCTTCTTCCAACGTTGGATTTACCGTATACCTCAATAAGCTTGCCTACATTTTTTTCATCATACGGAATTGGCACCCAGTTAAAGTCATTTGCTGATTTTGAGGATGCAGATTTACACTTGAGTTTGCTTGGTCGCATTTCTTTTTGCCCATCATTATTGTTTTTGAGAATTAGACCTCTGTTTCTAACTTGGAAGTTGATTTTATGCTTTACAAGGGCGTCTGAATGACTAAATCTTCGGTGGTCAATGATGAACCGTGTTTCAACACATGCAATCTTACGAGGGTTATTCACAGACAGTGAACGCACCTTGTCCTTGGTTCCTGTCAACGTGTGGCGATTTAGATTACTACAAGATTCCGAATTCTCTCTGTCATTCGTCAGCATTTTGTCTGCTGCTAAGCACACTATTCCTTTTCTAAGTGC
Organism: Magallana angulata; assembly: GCF_025612915.1. NCBI lineage: Eukaryota > Metazoa > Mollusca > Bivalvia > Ostreida > Ostreidae > Magallana > Magallana angulata. The sequence goes on along the minus strand of NC_069116.1, from coordinate 23,361,037 downwards.
TGAAATTCTTCTGTTTTCTTTTAAAATCGGCATTTCGTCGCTTTATTTGCAGCGTTCAGCTGTGTTTGGCTTTATATACCAGTGAGTGATCGTAGGCTTAACCGAGAAATACAAGTCTATTAACACTTTTCTCGCTGTTAAAAATATGTTTACGGATAGAAGACATTCATTAAATTTATATAGTAAACAATTATACAATTTCGATTCAAAAACAAATTAATTGTAAACAGTTTCAAAATAAGGCGATTGTTTTGATTCCAAAACAAATCTAGGATTTTACAAAACTGAATATTATTTCTTCTGCTCATAGGTTTTATCATTTATGTACAATTTGTATTTTATATCAAATATGCACTTTGGTTAAACTTTTAAACTTTATTTCGGAAGGCTAGTAAATGATTTACATTTAGTTAAAGAATAAGGAATCATTCTTTGAGTATTATGAGGTTATAATATCGGTCGAGGCGTGATGAAATCTATCATTATTGGATTTGATCATGCCCCGACCAAAAATGTCACCTAACAATATTCAAAGAATGATTCCTTATTACTCACTGGTATATTTATTTACCATTTAATATTAGAATATTAATTATTCAAACCCCGCTTGTGTCCCAGCAATACGTCATCTGCATCTATTTTACTGTACATTACAAAATCGATTCGAATAGTGTTATCACAAACAAAGTCATTGAAAATTGTAAATATTATAGAAAACAACAAGGAAGATCTGATTGGATATCAAGTATTTTAAGAAGTTGTTTATGAAAATTCAGTTATAGATTGGTTAAGAAAGAAAATTAAATTTTAATCCGACATCCTTTGCCGGAAATTTAAATTAATCAATCAGCTTATTTACAAAGATTGAAATGATATGAGGATGCCAGTGCAAGGCGGAAAGATTTTAAAGAGGTTCGCTCTTTAGGTTTTGATTAGCTATTTTGGGTCACCTCTAGTTTGAAAATTCTGTATCACATATTAATTCTAGTAGTATATTTATATTTTACAATGCCAAACAAATTTTATTGAATAAAATTGGTTTTTTTAGCTCACCTGAGTTGAAAGCTCAAGTGAGCTATTCTGATCACATTTTGTCTGTCGTCCGTCTGTCCATAAACTTTTCACATTTTCAACATCTTCTCAAGAACTACAGGACCAATTTCAACCAAACTTAGCACAAATCATTCTTAGGCAAAGGGGATTCAAAGTTGTGAAAATTAAGGGTCACACCCGTTTTCAAAGGGAGATAATTAGAAATTAATGAAAAATTTCGAGAAATTTTTAAAAATCTTCTTCTCAGAAACTAATCAGCCAGGAAAGCTGAAACTTGTGTGAAGGTATCCTCAGGTAGTGTAGATTCAAAGTTGTGAAAATCATGACCCCGGGGGTAGGATGGGGCCACAATGGGGGCTCGAAGTTTTTCGTAGGAAAATATAGAGTAAATCTTTAAAAATCTTTTTCTCAAAAACTAATCAGCCAGGAAAGCTGAAACTTGTGTGGAAGCATCCTAAGGTAGTGTAGATTCAAAGTTGTGAAAATTGTGACCCCCGGGGGTAGGGTGGGGCCACAATGGGGGCTCAAGATTTTACATAGGAATATATAGAGTAAATCTTTAAAAATCTTCTTCTAAAAAAAATAATCAGACAGGAAAGCTGAAACTTGTGTGGAAGCATCCTTAAGAAGTGTAGATTTAAAGTTGCGAAAATCATGCCCCCGGGGTAGGGTGGAGTCACAATGGGGGGTCGAAGTTTTACATAGGAATATATAGAGTAAATTTTTAAAAATCCTCTTCTCAGAAACTAATCAGCCAGGAAAGCTGAAACTTGTGTGGAAGCATCCTTAAGTAGTGTAGATTCAAAGTTGTGAAAATCATGACCCCCGGGGGTAGGCTGGGGCCACCATAGTGGGTGTTAACGTTTCACATAGGAATATATAGACTAAATCTTTAAAATCTTCTTTTCAGAAACTAATCAGCCAGGAAAGCTGAAACTTGTGTGGAAGCATCCTCAGGTAGTGTAGATTCCAAGTTGTGAAAATCATGACCCCCGGGGTAGGGTGGGGTCACAATGGTGGGTCGAAGTTTTACATAGGAATATAGAGTTAATTTTTAAAAATCCTCTTCTCAGAAACTAATCAGCCAGGAAAGCTGAAACTTGTGTGGGAGCATCCTCAGGTAGTGTAGATTCCAAGTTGTGAAAATCATGACCCCCGGGGTAGGGTGGGGTCACAATGGTGGGTCGAAGTTTTACATAGGAATATATAGAGTAAATTTTTAAAAATCCTCTTCTCAGAAACTAATCAGCCAGGAAAGCTGAAACTTGTGTGGAAGCATCCTTAAGTAGTGTAGATTCAAAGTTGTGAAAATCATGACCCCCGGGGGTAGGCTGGGGCCACCATAGTGGGTGTTAACGTTTCACAAAGGAATATATAGAGTAAATCTTTAAAAATCTTCTTCTCAGAAACTAATCAGCCAGGAAAGCTGAAACTTGTGTGGAAGCATCCTCTGGTAGTGTAGATTCCAAGTTGTGAAAATCATGACCCCGGGGTAGGGTGGAGTCACAATGGGGGGTCGAAGATTTGCATAGGAATATATAGAGAAAATTTTTAAAAATCCTTTTCTCAGAAACTAATCAGCCAGGAAAGCTGAAACTTGAGTAGAAGTATCCTTAGGTATTGTAGATTCAAAGTTGTGAAAATCATGACCCCGTTGGTAGGGTGGGGCAACCATAGTTGGTGTTATAGTTTTACATAGGAATGTATAGAGTAAATCTTTCAAAATCTTCTTCTCAGAAACTAATCAGCCAGGAATGAAACTCATGACCCCCGGGGGTAGGGTGGGGTCACAATGGGGGCTCGAAGTTTTACATAGGAATATATAGAGTAAATCTTTAAAAAATCTTCTTCTCAGAAACTTATCAGCCAGGAAAGCTGAAACTTGACTGGAAGCATCCTCAGGTAGTGTAGATTCAAAGTTGTGAAAATCATGATCCCTGGGGGTAGGGTGGGGCCACATTTTGGGGGGGGGTGTTAAAGTTTTACATAGGAATATATAGAGTAAATCTTTAAAAATATTCTTCTCAGAAACTAATCAGCCAGATGATTCTTTCTACTTGTTAAGACTTTGTCTCCAGGACAATTCTTCGGCCTCACAAGAAGGTTCAGAGTTTGATGTAGTTTTATATCCCATATATAAACAATTGTTAAGGATCTTTTTGAGAACTGCAATACTCTACATGTGATATGACTATAAAATCATCCTGTTAGAAAGGGGACTAATGATTACGAACATAAGAATATCCAGGGGGAAAATGGATTTTATTTATACAGGATCTACATGTATTATTGTACATTGTCCAGATTGTTTGTATTATGACTCCATCAAGCTGATTTTATCATACCTATTGTTCCTCAGGTGAGCGATGTGGCCCATGGGCCTCTTGTTAAAAAATTACATTTTTACAGGGTTTAGTGAGGGGCTATATTTTGTGCCAGAGGTTTTCAATAAGGAAATGAACAACTTTCAGAACTCACTAGTTTTAGAGTACTGTTACTTTAGCCTCCTAATTTTCAACGCAGACCAAACTTCTAGATAATTTGTGTATTACGATAGATTAATGATGTTCTAAAACATATTAAAGCAATATTTTAATATTTCTATCCGTTTATTTTGGCATATTTAGCTTATATTTCATAGAAGTTAATAAAAAATTAACTCCAATTTTGGCCTTAAATTAGCTTATTTCATGCTATACCTCAAATTTTTGAGATGTGACTCCAACTTGTTTAACTTTTAAATGAGACACTAAATATGTATAAATCTTTTTGTGTGCAAAGTTTTGGAAGGATGACAATACTCAAATTTTTTTTATTTGCGTTATAATTTGATTACTCCAAAATTTTGTTACATATCTTGTTGTGTTTCTTATGTACTGGCCTTTGAAGCCACCATTTAAGCAAGAATTTTTTTAAACTTTGACTTAGATTTCACTTTCGTAGTCAATACTTGTGTTCAACTTCATACTGTATAAAAATCATAACTAAATAATAGTTTAAACTGTAAATATTTGTTTGATTTCTTCAAATTATCAATTTCCATGTCAAATTTTAGCAAAACTTTCAGGAAAATTATCATTTCTGTTTGGGACCCCATATTTCAAAAAAATGGCATGTGACATAGGTCACAAATGAAATAAATGAACATTTAGGTTCCCATCTTTATATCCAATTGGTTTTCGGATGCTTGGCATTACTATTATTTCAGGTGCCAACATCCTTGAGGCGATTCGAAAAATTCCACGAATAAATTTATTTTTTTAATGGAGTCGTCTTAGACTAACGAACGAATATAGATCAATGACAAGTTTACATGTAGAGTTTATCTTAGATCTAGATAAGTCACATTTGATTGTTCTTTCTTGAAATTTAATAATTGGTTTTCTTAAAGTTAAAAAAAAAGAACGGATGTTTTTGTACGCCATTACATTGACATGAGATAATTCCATCCTAAAATCTTGCAACAAGGACAATGAAACCTATAATATTGGTGAAAACTGAATAACCATGAAAATAGATTGCATGACCGAATATTGAAAAGATGCAAGACTGATAGAAAACAATGTTCCCATATTTGTTAACTTTCAAGATAGCTTTTATGTTTATATGTTTTCATAGATACACTAAAGATGGTTATTATACATGTTTTATTTAAAACAGAAGAATCCAATCGACTTATCAACATCAGGACATTATGGCCATTAATGAAAATACATGACTTTAACTCCCACATATGTGATAGTACAGAAAAAAAGTATTAAATCAATACAATAATACTATGTGGCCAGATTGGCGCAGTTTTGGGGCCTGAATCCTTGTTCGAGGGACAATGAATTTCATTTTAGATGAAGGACTTGGTGGACATTATCATGTATTTATTTTTATCTCAAATATATGGGTGGAGTTTTTAAGGTCTAAAACATTTTACTATTTTGCTATAATAGAGCAATATAGTAGACAGGGGTCATGAATTTCACAATTTAGGTTGAGGGCTTCATGACATCATAACCATTCATTTAGTTGTTCTCAAATATTTAGGGGAGTAGAGAAGAAGGTTTTCTAAGATTTGTTTTATTTTTACTATATGACCATGTAAGCCCCACTCTACGGTCTGAACCCCTGACCCAGGGGCCATGAATTTCACAATTTTAGTAAGGGGCTTCATTACTATTCATTTAGTTTTCCCCATATGTGTGGTAGTAGGAAGAATTTTAGCTCACCTGACCTGAAAGCTCAAGTGAGCTATTCTGATCACATTTTTTTCTGTCGTCAGTCCTTCTGTCTGTCAGTCCGTTTGTCTGTAAACTTTTTACATTTTCAACATCTTCTCCGGAACCACTGGGCCAATTTCAACCAAACTTGGCACAAAGCATCCTGAGGCAAAGGGGATTCAAAGTTGTGAAAATCAAGGACCAAGGAAATTTCCTAGAAAAATCTTCACAAAACCCAATAGGCCAGATGAGCTGAAACTTGTGTGGAAGCATTTTCAGGTAATGTAGATTCAAACTTGTGAAAATCATGACCCCTGGGGTAGGGTGGGGTCACAATAGGGGTCGAATTTTTACATAGGAATATATATAGTAAATCTTTTAAGATCTTCTCAGAAACTAATCAGCCAGGAAAGCTGAAACTTGTGTGAAAGCATTCTAAGGTAGTGTAGATTTAAAGTTGTGAAAATCATGATCCCCCGGGGGGGGGGGGGGGGGGGGTAGGGGGGACCACAATTGGGGGGGGGGTCGAAATTTTACATAGGAATATATAGAGTAAATCTTTAAATATCTTTTTCTCAGAAACCAATTGGCTAAAAAAGATAAAAGTTAAGTCTATGAATTCTCAGGTAGGGTGATTCAAGTTTGTATAAATCATGACCCCCGGGGATAGCACGGGGTCACAACGTTGCGAGGAGGGGGGGGGGGCAAAAATTAATATAGGAATATATCATGTATATTGGGAAAAATCATTTTGCCTAGAAAAGTTGTAACTTTAGTGAAAGTAACCTCAGATAAATCAATGTAGATTCAAACAGGTTCAAATTAAAAACTTGAGGAGTAAGGCGAGGCCACGTTGGAGATCCAATTTTACAAAGGAAAAAATTTAAATATTCACAAAAGCTGAAATGTTATAATATATGTTTTTACTTATATGCAATCATTTTCACCTTTGGCTGATTCTTTTAAAATTGTTTAGACCTTGGCCTCTGGACGATTCTTGGGCCCCTCAAGGGGTTCAGAGTTTTATGAAAGTGCATATCCCATATATACACAATTGTTTAGTATCTTTTTGAGAACTGCAATGCTCAACATCCAATATGACTATATAATCATCATGTTAGAAACGGGACAAATGATAATAAAAATAAGAATATCCGGGGGGGGGGGGGTATGGATTTTTATTTATATAGGATCTACATGTATTCTACTACATTGTCCAGATATTTGTATTATGACTAAAATCATCCTGTTAGAAACGGGACAAATGACTCCATTAAGCTGCTTTTATCATGCCTATTGTCCCTCAGGTGAGCGATATGGCCAATGGGCCTCTTGTTGAAAATTTGACCCTGCTTTTTGCACCCAGGGGTGGTAGAGCCATGAATTTCACAATTTAGATTCTCTTTCTATAGGACCGGGTCGCTTCACACCAAAATGTATTTAAAATTGTATTAAACATTAAATGAAACCAAATCAAGCCCTAAATCACACTGTTTGCAGTCGAAACAGTTTTCCAGTTTCACTGAAAAATTACAAAAAGTCATTTAGAATAATTGAAAACCGATATTGGTCTGTGTGTAAAAGACTTTTGAAAACAAAGATCCATCAAATAAAATGCTAGTGTGTCGAGGGACCTTATCCGATTGCTCTTGAAGATGTTGCATTCCTAGCTGTATTAGAAACAATTAGAACATGGAAAGTCATCATAGTGTATCAAAGATTCCTACATTGTAAAACATCTCATTCTTTCAATAATCTTTACTGTATTTTGTTCCTGTGTCTTTCTTAACGTGTGTGAATCAAAACTTTGTAAGAACTAAGATCCACACTTTTTGTTGTTTTGAAGTTGGCAAACTTCTATCCCAATTTAGTGTAACTCATTGATGTCGGGGTCGAAATAAATAATTCTAGCATTTTAGAATCTATATTATCATCGTAGTTCTTAAGAAGAAGATTTTTAAACATGTCCCCTGTATATAACTGTTAAAGTTTGAACCCCTTTTGGGGCCCCAGTATTAGTCCGGGGTCACGATTTTAACAATATAAAATATTCACTATATTTACAAGCTTTAATAGTATCAAAACATGTTTTTGGATTTCTGGTGCATGGGTTCTTGAGAAGAAGAATTTTCTGAAACACGCACCTACCCTGTTTTTACTTTTTGCAATTATTCCCTTTTTAAAAGGGTATCGCCCTTTATTTTAACAATTTAGATTCCCCTTCCCATAAGAATGCTCTGTACTAAGTTTGGTTAAATTTGGCCTGGTTGTTCTGGAGAAGAAGTAAAAAAAAATTGATAGTTTACAAACGGACAACTGGTGATTAAGAATATCCCACTTGAACTTTTATTTCAGGTGAGCTTATAAAGAGTGTGTTTACAAGTACCTGTGGTTACGTCACTGTCGTCTTTCATAATAACGCTGTTATTCATTTTCACTGAATATTGTTTACTTTGCTGATCATATTTCGTAAACATGTTTTTCTCAAAACAGAAGGACTAATATGATAATTTATTTAGGTTTGGGCACATCCATATTTGGTAAGGATTAAAGAAATATAAATTTGTATATCAACAGAAAGAGAAAGGGTTGGGGATAAAATAAACCAAAGAATCATTAGTCATACACTTGTGTAGCCGAAGTCAATGTACATGTTCTTTACATTTGCTATCAGTGGACAATAAGAGGTTTGTTTAAAAAATGGACATCGAAATAGAAAAAAATATTCGACACCTACAGATATGTTTATAAAACTATCCTAGGACTATGCTTTTTAAACTATCCTAGGACTTTGTTTATAAAACTATCCTAGGACTAGGTTTATAAAACTATACTTGGACTAGGTTTATAAAACTGTCCTAGGACTACGTTTAAAAAAACTATCCAAGGACTATGAAAAACATTGAGGAAAACGTAGGACACTTCCTAAGTCTACTGTAGTAAGTCCTGATCTCGAAATCATATGTATCCTAACTTAAGAATGCTCCTAATAAAATCTTAGGACATCCCGTTACTTATCAATTATGAAAAAAATGCTAATAATATTTTGTTTTAATTAGATATATGTACTGTATTGATTAAAAATCAGATAATTCTCATATATATTTTAATAAAACTAGTGTTTAAATTTTTTTTCCTTATCATATAACAACCGAGTGAGCTCTACCGGTAATCGGTTAATGCGTCTGGTGATAACTGTCAAAACGATGCGAAATCAAAATACTGTTTAATTCATTAGAAAAATCGAATTTGTTGTCAAGCCATTTAGAGTTATTGTTTAAAGCAATATGAGCTGCATTTTGCATGTAAAAATACATATGTTTCCCCTAATACGACGGACCTAATTAAATCCCGCCGACTGATTTGTTGAGTTTTTTTAACGAAATTGAAAAGAAAGATTTTTTTTAAGAAACCTAATTTTTCCCAAATTCCTTTTTAGGAGAACTATATCTTTTTCGTTCTAGAATAATTTTGTTAGCCTTGACCATCAACATGGGCGAAATACTCGCTTTATGATCGGTAACTTCGCCACCGGAATTTCCTCCGAAAGAGAAGTTAGAGTCGCCCTGAAGTTCACGAGTTCACGATCTTGTAAATTAACCCCATAGACACTAAAATAATAAGCATTTAATTCAGGAGAAATAAGTCTCCCAAATTTTATGTTGAAACCTGGGATACATGAAAGACTCATCATGTTGTGAAAAATTCAAACAGTTCTTATAAATTTGTCAATTTTCAAATAGACCGAAACAAAAGAGTTGGTTTTGGTAATGACTATAATTAAAGTTAAATTGGGTGAATTTACAAAAATCTTTATCATTTACATTTTTTCTTTTCTGGCATTATGTTTCAAATTTGGGTTAATATTTCTTTGTATAGACACCTATTTCCTTGTTAAAGAAGGATGTTTTCTGCAAGTGTAGTGATTTTGTGTAAAATTGTTATTAGAGAATCATTAAATATGACTTAAATATGACTTAACAAACATTTACATTTATAACATTACCTTAAGTTTATCAAATATCATTGTTTTAAAATACTTTTAGACATTTTATAAACCAAATTTTAAAGAATTAATAGATACTTTGAAGTACGTACATTATCATTAAAATGATATTTCAATATAAGTTAACATGTACATCAACAAACAAATGATAATGAATCTATTCATGCACATCTAGTCATTGAATCAAACATCTTTAAATTTGAGATAAACAATATCAAATTATGAATTCGATATTGAATTTGTTTTACATTCCATTAGTACAAGTACATGTATGACAATTTATTGATATTTTTCATTTTTTGAATTATAATGCATTTTCAATTATGCACTGGCAGAAAAAAAATTATTTACCTATCTACTCGTTATTAAAAAAGTTTTTTCTCCACAAAGTAATTCGTCGATTTTTTTTTGATTTTTTTTTTGGGGGGGGGGGGTAATTATAATGAATTTTCAAGTATGCCCTGGCAGAAAAAATTATTTACTTATTTACCTACCCAACTTCAAAATCTAGGGTTGGGTTAGGGGTAACAATGATATATTTAATGATAGTAAATCATATCTACCCATTATTTGATAGTTTTTTTCTCCATAAAGTTTCTTGTACTATATTTCTTGGCGCGGAAGCGAACTATATAACATGTTAATAAGGCTGTTCCGTTATGTTTCATTTCCTGTCTAAGAGCGTATAATGGCATTACATTGACGTTCCACATATATTTCATACAAATAGACATCAATATGAATATAAATATAAGCAATGAATGCACCAGGCGGTGCAGATAAATTGAATATCGCGCGTTATGTTAATTTGTCTGCACCGCTTGGTGTGTTATATGACCGACAACATCCAAAAATATTAAGCATTCGATGCTAAACTAACACGAATTGTTCGTCGATCGAATCCTGTTTTGAAACTGCTTTATATGACTTTATAAAGACTTTATATGAGGTAATAAAATGTAATAATGTACATGTAGTAATTTCACGCTGTATTGTGTAACCTAAAATTATCTTATCACAATTAACTCTTACGCCATTCATCTGAATTGTTTTACTCTATATGATGTATAAAATTCATCCTGTAAATGTATTTTTACATTAATTTTTTTGCAAAATTTATACACATCCAGTTGACTACAGGATGCAGGATAGGATAGGTTAAGTAGAAAATGACTAATACTACAAATAAAATAATTGTTACATAAGTTACTATGAATATATCTCTTATTCACGAAACAGAAACGTGTTTTCAGAAAGATTTCAATAGAATTCTACAAAAATTAACATTGTCATTTGTTACGACATATAAATGACTAGTAATACCACACTTGTATAAAAAGAAAATATTTAAAAACAAATTGATCAAATTGGCTTGGCCTAATAACAATTGTTCTTAAACTTCGGCTTGACAAGTTAAAGCTTTTGAAAAATGACAACTTTTATGACAATATAAAAGACAAGCTAATAAAAAAAAAACACTTAACAGTTCATAAAGGGGGTGCACAAAAATTTATATTATCTAATGATAAGGTTAGATAATCAAAATTCTTCAAAAGAATCAGTTAACCATACTGGATAAATTGCAAATATCAAATTGGATAATTTTGGATTCTGTGCGCGTTTTTGGTTTGTATAATTTTTTTTCTACGAATGCTTTGCTGATAAAGTTTCTTGACATTATTGAGGTTTAAACTAACATCGCCTGTTGGCTGTTTGACTCGGGTTTTAACCTACACTTTTGAAAAAAATCACTAACTTTGAAGAAAAAAAATGCATTTAATTGGAACCAAATAAAGGCACTTTGAAAAAAAAAAATTCAAAGTGCGTTAAATTTGGGATCAAGTCTACCCACTTTGAAGTTTTTTTTCAAAGTGTTTTATGAAGGTATATCAACATTTTTTAGTATCTAGACGCTTAACGGTCTGTTGGATATGTCTTTCTTATTTGTTGATAGTATGATGATTTGTTAACACTGGTGAATCTACATCATTTAAATGATTACAGGAAAAATGTTTCCTACCCCTAATTTCTAAATTTATAGATCATTTTCGTTTCTGGCATAGCACAATGGGCCAGATATAAGCAGTCAATTTGCTGCACACACACACACACACACACGCACACACACACACACACTAAAAAAGGAAAACGCAGTTGATTAGCGATGCAGTTTGTCATAATTTGATAATTCAAATCTCCCGAATTCTACTGTTTGGGTAAATTGTCAAACTACATGTACGTAAACTTATATTAAAAGAAAAAATCCTAATCGATAAACTGTTTATCAAGTTTAGCTGAGAATGGATTGGGTTCTTTTTCAAATATACCTCATGAGCTAATTAAGGTTAAAACATTCACTTATTGTATATTAAAGTATCATTTATTTAATCTAGACCCTGAGCATTTTCTTTTCAAAGTGCGTTAATATCAACGATATCAACGCACTTTGAAAAAAAAAAATTAAAAGTGCATTGACTTGTTCCCAAAAATAACACACTTTGACAAATTTTTTTTTCATTTAATTGTAAACTTTTCTTTTTTTCAAAATTGTTCTTTTAGGCCAGAAATATTAGTTCACTCTAAATCACAGGAGTCTCTATTTTATGTTTCTACAATATCACATTTGCATGCTTAAACTTGGAAACGATAAACAAATGCGTAGTAATTTTCATTGGAAATATTTTTCTGTCCATCAAAGAAATTACGGGGGAAAACTCTAACACAGTGCATTTACTATAAAAAATCCCGAGAGTTTCGAATGTCAACATGGTGTGTAAATAAGTTGAATTCTGCAATTATAGAATAAACTTTTCGAAGAAAGGTATGTACAGCTTCAAAATGGTTTGTGATGAACAATTTGACTGTTATTTTCAATGCAACTTTATTAATTTCCTCCAAAATCGTTTTGGAGCAATTCTGCAATTTTCTGCTACATTACGGGTATATGGGAGGCATTTTAGCTATGGTGAAGGCCTTTTCCGAGACACAGATTATTCCAATTCAGCAGAGTGTAGTGAATTTAATAGCATTATTGTAGGCTTGAAGTTTGGTTATGCAAATGTCAACAATATACGATGTGTCGATGTATCTGTTTTGTAAATGCTCATTATCATATCACTGGCGGATTTAAGGGGGGGGGGCGTGGAGGGCGCACGCCCCCCCCCCCCCTAAAATTTTCAAAGTATGCATGACTGTAGATGATTTGATAAATTTTACATAGAAAAGTTAGCATTTTGTGTTTCACTTTATCTATAATTATGCCTGACTCAATGTTACACCTCACTGACACACTAGCTGTGCTATGCTGGCTTTATAAACATCTATAAACATCTGATCCTATTGCATGTTGACAGGTTCTGATAACAAACCAATTAAACTGTGTTTAAAACAAGCAGTGTTGGTCATTTCATTATGGTGGCTGCATCAAATTCCCCAGGGCCCTGAACTTGGGGCTTCGACCAAGAATCGACTGGAAATCCCAGCAGTTTTGTTTCAAGTGTAGACTGCGCTGTCATTTCCCTATTGCGATGCAGGCAAAAATTTCTGAATATTTAAAAGCTGGTCGAAGGTAAATATATAATTGTATTTAAAACCAGGTGGTCTATGTGCAATCTGGTTAATTTTGGGAGTTCATGCCTAAAATATTTTGTTTTTAATCCAATACATGTATTAGGTATAAGTAACAATATGTGTCAAATTGTTAAATATATGTTATAGGCTTTTGTGTAAAGTGTACATAACTAAAAAAAAATACCACTATTTTGAGCCTGGTTTTACCTTCAAAATACACGAAAACCTCAGACCCCTTGCCTCAATAATTTTATCCACGCCCCCCCCCCCCTAACTACAAATCCTGTATCCGCCCCTGCATATGCAATGTCAACCAGTGCACGCACGGGTCAAAGTCTAGTTGTAATTTTTCAACGGTGGTCATAAGTGCCGATTTCAATGGTATTAATACTTATTCTACGATGAAAAGGATATTTTTCCTACGTCAAATAACTAGCAATTGACGTCGTAAATAATCATTGGCAGGAGACTAGTGCAATGTTGAAGCCTTTCGAGACCACAGAGCCACACAAGGTTTTTAAAATATGCGCATTATAAACATATTAAATGTCAAATTCAGAAAAAAACCAGAAATTAATTTTCTTGGTTTTGGCAACTCTGTTCAGTTTTTGGATTTATGTGCAGAATTGTTTATTTGTTCATTTTGAAACATGTTGATATCAACGTTAATTCAAACTCACAATTAACTTAAGCCAGTTAATAGTTCAACTAAATTATTCCAATTGAAAAGTTAATTAATAAAAGTTTTTGATTTTGTGCGCGTAAACATACGGTTTTGCTTTAAATACACATGTATAACTTTTTTCAATACGATATTTCTTTTTTTACCGAATGTTTTGCAATAAAGTTTAATAAGAAGCTTTTAAATAAACACAGTTTTGTCTGTCTGTTCTACAAAAATATTGTGACCGACATTATATAAATAGTGCCTGTTTGGGAGGGTAACTGTTGAAATTGACACCCCGAGGAAACCATTGTCAACCGAAGCGAAGCGGAGGTTGACAATGGTTTTCGAGGGGTGTCAATTTCAATTGTTATCCTTCCAAACAGGCACTATTTATTTTATTATACTAGAGATTTTTTACTGTTTTTATAAAGAAATGATGTGAATTCTACGGCGAACCGTACGCGCAAAATTTACGCGCATGTAACAATTTTTTGTGTTACTAGTTGCCAAGTGTGTTGCTAACGCGGAGGGTAATAGAACGGATTGTAAACTGCGTCTAAATCAATCAGATTCCAGTATTTAACATGAAAGTATAATAAATTGGCATTATCAAAGAAAATCAATCATTGGTAATACTACTCGATATAGTCTTCTCATAAACAAAATCAGTTTAACGTGATCGAGCAATAGGGATTATATAAAATATTTCAACATGTAGTTTATACCAATATGTTGTTTTGTTTAATGCCATTTTTTAAGTGGGGGTGGGGTCTCAAAACGCGAAAAAAAATATCTTTCTTTTTTTAAAAGAACCACCGTCTCAGTTAAAGACATTTCTCTTTGAAAAGAGAAAATTATCATTTTGATGATGGTGTGTCTTAGTTATCTCTCTAAGGTTTTTTTTTTTTTTTTATGGTAAGTTAAAAGTTTAAAAATGTGTCTTATAATATAGTTTCCATAATTTTTTTGAGATATAGATAAAATGCCTCATAACGATTAATTTGTTAATACAGCAAAACACGCGGCACACTGCCCAAGGAAATGAGGCAGAGATGTATTTTTATTCAAATGTACAACCCTCTTATACACAAGAACAAAAAACAAACAGAATTTAAGTTAAATATGTTTTTAATTAATTAAAATTTAAGTATTTGAAATGTGTTTTATACAATTTCCAAGAGTAATAAAAATACTTGATTACATTTATGAAAAAATGAATGAAAACAGGCATTGTATAAACATTTGGTTTCAATTATACTTTCAAAAGATAACATCATAAAACTGAAAAAGAAATTATGCAAGAAGTAATGATTACGGAATCTGAAAACATTTATATAAAGCTAATCACGTTGATATGCACATGACCGTTCATAAACATATATAATTTCTGAGATATATATATATATATATATATATATATATATATATATATATATATATATATATATATATATATATATATATATATAAGAATAGAGAGAGAGAGAAAGAGAAAATTATCATTTTGATGATGATGGTGTTTCTTAGCAAAAGTTATCTCTGTAACATTTTGGTTTTTTTTTTTATGCTAAGTTAAAAGTTTAAAAATGTGTCTAATGATAATGAAGTTTGCATAACTTTTTTGAGCAATAAATTAAATGCCTCATAACGATTAATTTGTTAATACAGCAAAACACACGGCACACTGCCCAAGGAAATGAGGCAAAGATGTAATTTTATTCAGCTGTACAACCCTCTTATACACAAGAACAAAAAACAAACAGAATTTAAGTTAAATATGTTTTTTAATTAGATTAAATTAAAGTAATTGAAATGTGTTTTATAACATTTGCAAGAGTAACTAAAAGTAATTGATTACATTTTTAAAAAATGAATGAAATAAGAAAAAATGTATTTGAAAGATTGACCCCAAATCTGGAAAAGACCACCTGGGGGTGGGGATGGCGGGTAAGCGTACATACAAAACCTATCAAAATTGTCTAAAATATCGAAACCTCCATAGCATCGTTGTAGGATTTCTATCAAATTTGAAGAAAAGACCACCCGTGGACGAAGCTTGAACTGCGATCCGCCAATTATTTCATTGCATACCTCAATTTGGACGATTCAGTTTTTGTTCCAGATTTTTTAGATGTCTAAACATCTTCTAATTAAAACAGCAATTGTATAAACATTTGGTTTCAATTATACTTTTTAAAGATAACATCATTAAACTGAAAAAGGAATTATGCAAGAAGTAATGATTACGGAATCTGAAACCATTTATATAAAGCCAGTCACGTTGATATACACATGACCGTTCATAAACATATTAAATAATTCATTTACATAATATATCATAGTAAAAATGCCCCCGCCTTCCCTACCCCACCCCCTCGGGCACAATAAAGTGAAATTTTTGTTTATCCATTTTAGCTGACCTGAGTTGAAAGCTCCATTTTCCTTTAATCCGGTGTTGTATAGCAGTTTTTCCCCCATAGTAGCTTTTCCCCCCGGAAAACCTACTATATAGTAGCCTTTCCCCCCGGGGGGAAAAGCTACTATATAGTAGCTTTTCCCCAATAGTAGGGTTTCTCCCTCACGTTTTTGGTTCAGATTTTATAAAAAATATTTATGGAAATCCAGTAAGGATTAAAATCAATGTTTCTACACTCCCAGGTTGCATACATGTATATCTGCATCCATCTGTACAGGTTAAGTTTCGTTTTGCCGATTTATTATAAATATTTTTATAGACAATGCTGAAAGTTGAACATGTGTGTAATGGAATAACACATAGAACTTAATTTAGGTAATTTATTGAAAAAAGTTTTACAAGTTATACACTTATATGCATAATTTTATGTTCTGAAATTGTATTAAACGAGAATGTTTTAAGAATTTCTTGATAAATTTAACCGACTGTTTGTCTGTTTGTGAAAATTGCATTCAGGCTAAACCTCTGTTTCAGAGAAATTTTGTTTCCGATGTTTCAGAGCCCGATTTTTAAAAT
The DNA here is from genome assembly GCF_025612915.1 of Magallana angulata. NCBI lineage: Eukaryota > Metazoa > Mollusca > Bivalvia > Ostreida > Ostreidae > Magallana > Magallana angulata. The sequence goes on along the minus strand of NC_069116.1, from coordinate 23,344,538 downwards.
CCTATTATAATAATAATAGTGCATATTCTTTAGGGTCCAATGTCTCATAAACTAGAGATGACCATATCACCATATTTTTATAGTGTATATAGTTTACCACTTGAAGATGACTCTGAAAATTTCAGCCCTCAGGGTAGGGGCCCTTGATGTTTCAGGGCCCGATGTTTAAAACCCCATTATAATGATTGAATAGTGTTCTATAAGTGGGGACCCGAATCTCAAATTCTAGAGATTACCAATTAACCATATTTTCACAGTGACAGTGGTATACCACAAGAAGATGACACCAAAAATTTAAGCCCCCATGCAAGGTAGGAGCCTTAGTTGTTTTCGAGCCCGATGTTTGAAATCCAATTATAAAGAATATATATTTTTAGGGGCCCATATCTCAAAAACTAAAGATGACCACATGAACATATTTGTACGGTCTTTTAAAAGTAAAATCATCATTTAAAAATACACATTCACTTATATATTTCTTTATCAAAATGATTGAAAATTACGTTTAATTCTGCTGCTTTTTTTTAAATTTACGAACAATTTCCTTTTAAAAAGGTACGCGGGTAAAATTCATTTATTTATTCTTCAAAACATTTCATCAATTCATGAGATGACTAATGATATAATAAATAATTAGATAAATAAATCAATGAACTTTTATTCATAAAAGGAGAAACCGAAAATCAAAAATAAATTATTATAACCAATCTAAGCGCATATACGACTTTTTTA
>NC_069116.1:23329899-23343306 GCF_025612915.1 Magallana angulata | reverse complement strand
ATATCTGGTTATTTACGATGAGACACTGGGTGAGCTGAGTATCCCACCAGAACCATCTTGCCAAGGCAACACAGGCTCAAAAGCTGGCTTCAGTCAATGAACACAGTTTGAAATAGCTTGTTGTCATTCAGTTAGGGATGGGGGTACTCCCCCTCACTCCTGGCCTGCCTGTTCTGGATTCCCTTGGCATCCTCTCTGTAAAAACACACGTAATATTTGATACAGGTGTATTACAAAAATGTCAGTATAATGCAACAATTTGGAAGATATGCTAGTATATAAATAGTGCCTGTTTGGTAGGGTAACAGTTGAAATTGACACCCCGAGGAAACCATTGTCAACCAATGCGAAGTGGAGGTTGACAATGGTTTTCAAGGGGTGTCAATTTCAACTGTTATCCTCCCAAACAGGCACTATTTATTTTTTATTATACTGAATGTCTTAATTTTAGAGAATATTTTTACTGCTTTTATATAGAAATGAAGTGAATTTCTACAGCGAACCGTACACGCATAATTTACGTGCATGTAACAATGTAACCACTTTGCGTCGGTTGACAATGGTTGTCTCGGGGTGTCAATTTCAACAGTTACCCTCCCAAACAGGCACTATTTATATAGTGTTACCCGTTGCTAAGTGTGTTGCTAACACTGAGGGTAATAGAACGGATTATCAACTGCGTCTAAACCAATCAGATCTCAGTATTTAACATGAAAGTATAATAATTCAAATTGTTACCTTAATCCGGGTACTCTTCTGTCACGACAGCCGTCGTGTGTCTAACCAGTCAAGCAATGAAAACAACAATAAGTATTTACAATCTTTATCTATATATAAAATCAATAAATTTACAAATATACACATTCACACACACACAAAATATTAACAAAAAAAAATGTTTCTAATATCTGATTCGTCAATGTCCTATGGTGGTATATTGGACAGCAGTGTCCCTCCAGTGTTCCTCCAATGTGTCCTCCTTCGGTACCACGTCCTAAGATGACGGCTTCCGTCCACCGGCTTCCAGCGTAGTAAGTGAATACTCGAAGGAGGTTACACCGGTGGTAAGATGTTCAATACCGGAACACTGGTGACTATGGCCGAATCATCACTGGGACATTGCTGGAGCCTTGCTGGAACCTTTTAATTATATATAAATAACAATATTTTCAATTAAACGTTTCACTTTCACAATATACTTATTTACCTAATTACCGCAACTGCACGCCATACAATCACACCGAATAATACTCGCTTTGAAAAACCGTTAAGTGTATCAGACCCCTTAACGTATCAAACACAGTCACAGTTAAGCGTATAAGACCCCTTAACATCACAAAACAGTCAATGTATGACCAATAACGCCGTATAAGATTTCGAAATAGAAACTCACAAATAAACTAGCAAACCACGCTTGTCACACAAACGCACCATAACTCTACGGTAAATAAACAAGTATGTAAAACGTTAACACGAAAATACTATCGAACACGTATAAGAACAGTTACCTAAAGTCTTAAATATTATAAACAAGACTAAAGTATAAGGAAAAACGAACTTACCCCTAATGGAGATGGTTACCGTAAAAAATACACTTAGCTATACATCGTGTTACTACTGCAGTGCGTGCTAATGGACCCCGGCTCACTGACCAAAACATCGGTATTTATAGCATCATAGTAAACAAATAGAACAGTCCGAGTATAGTCCAATATTGACCAATACCTGAATTGATAAAATTGAGGCACCAAAAAGGATATGAACATAGAATAAAAATCAGAGGTACCCTATAGGAAAATAGTAAGAATGAATAAATCTATTGATTGTGACATCTTCTCTCTTTGTATTCATTCATTCACACTTACCTGTGATATATTTTAGGCAATTTTAAATTTCTGTCAAAAGAGAGATAACCTTGTTTTGACTTGAAACTGAGAGTAATAACATCTCTGTATATTCTAACAATTAACTGAAAGTTTGAAATTTTACAATATATCTGAAAAAGAAATCGATGAATTGAAAGGTTTTTTTTTCTGAATGTCTAGATACTTAGACATGAAAATAACTTAAGACTGTCAAATGAATAAAATGTAAGAATAAATTAAAATCAAATGAGATCTTCACAAGGATGCAGTGTAATGATATAAACTGGGACTTGGACCTCGGGGAACTCTGTACACATCTGGGAGTATATAGCTGGTGTCCTGAGGCCAGATTGTGGAAGCCAAACGACATCATTGCTTTTAAGATGCAGACAATGGCTTTAGAATCTATCCTTATGTCAAAACAGGCACTTGGACATTATTTTTAGGTTTACAAACCCGCCGCTCAGTTTTCTGAGTTTTTAGAAAAAAAATAAAATTACAAAATAGATCTTTTTTTTTTTCTCCCCGACAGCAAATTTTTCATAGTAGGAAAAGTGTATCGCCATTGTTATCACAGAGGCATAAAATCTGCTCTTTTTGTGTCATGATAGCCTAAAAATTTCTTACGCATCTTTTTCTCGTGCTACATTCTTCAGAGAAGCTTCTACAAACACTGCTGTAAGTTTAATACTTTGAAGTTTTACCGACAGTGTTGACCAGTGGCTAGACGAGATAGTCACACCTCACTGAACATGGCTTCGATAGTTACCTGTGCAGCTGTTTTCAACTACATCACTGTGAAATGATTCCCTTTCATTTTGTGTTGAATTGGCATATGTATTCATTGGCCTTTTTAAAAATTTATTTTACACAGAGAGAGAGAGAGAGCAGTAACTATTCTCACGAACACATTTTAAAGTGACCTGCCTAGTGAATTAAAAAAAAATCATATTATTTTTTGTGCATTTTCCGTTATTTTCAATTAAAATTTACCATTACATAATTAATTGCATAGTTGTACTTTGTACATGGAAATTCAACAGGATAAAATACATGCACACATATAGTTGCAGTGATTTTATAGAGTCTGTTCACATTCACAATGTTATATTTGAGTTTTCTCACATATAAACACCCAAACCAATTTTGTAGATAAAATGTGAGAGATCAATGAAGTTGAATATTTTTTAACTGCAGAAAACATGAAAGTAATAAATATTTTGTATATTAATAATTATATACTAGTATCATACAGGAGAAAACATTATGACTTTATGTACATAAAATTTAGGGTTTTTTTTAAAATGAAATGTTGACATGTCCGACAATAGTCTGACTAGTAACTTTTGAATCTTGGGCTAGTAAATTTGTGGCCAAATTTTGTAATTGCACACCCCTGACATTGCTATATGTACATGTAATATCAAAGCTGTATGTCTAATATATTATTGTACTATTTCAGTGATATGTTACACAGATGACATACTTTTCACATGCTACACTTGATGCAGTTACACACCACTATCATGAAGTTGTCATTCATTATATTATTAGAATAAAGATGATGTCATAAAAGGTTTTTTTTCTCCTACAGAACTTTAAAATTTTGTGGTTCGTAAACCTAAAAATAATTTTTTTTAGGTCAAATGAGATTTTTTTTTTTTTATTTCCTCCTCCTACGGAACTTTATCATTTTGTTGTTTGTAAACCTAAAAATAAAAAAATGCTGGCCTAAATAACATTGGATGTTCATGTAGCAGGCTTTACCTATAACTACACAGGTCTCCTCTCTGTCACAAAACCTGTACATCAGGTGAGCTTAATCAGCCTGCATTTCCTAGAAAAGCAATTGCAAAGATGTAGAGAGTATTGGAGAAGTAGTCCATATTCTCCAGTCTGTAGGGGTCCATCTCTGTCAGCTCAGTGAACGCGTTGACTGCCATAGCTACCTCTGTCAACAAACAAAGGTAAAATACATAAAATACTACAGGTAATTATTACAGGTGTATTTGAAAATGCAGTTTTATATCCACTTTTGTCAACAAAAGAACTACCCTTTTATTCATGATTCCAACCCCGCCACAAGCTGAAAAGAGGCTCAGTAGCAATATCGCTGACTTGATGGAAATAAATTGATTTTGTGATGCTAAAATAGCTCACTACCTTCACGAAATTAACTACATTGTACTGCACAATACAAACATGTCTAAATTGTGCTGTACATTGAATATCTTTAATCTCTATAAATATACTATTAATATATTTTTTCTCATACTCGTTAATGGCAGTTTTCTTCGTGATAAATTTAACAAAATGGCCATCACCGTTATATCATGCCAAGGAATTCTTTCCATACAATTTAAAAAAAAATGAAGGGTAAACATCCAAATTAATTACATCTTAAACGAATGAAACATTTCTTTTCATGGCATGAATTAAAATATTTTTTGTTTATATCACTTTTTTTCATTACACATATTATTATGATTGCATTGAACAATCAATTTAAAAATCTGCGCACTAGTAAAAATAGCTTAATTGACTGAGTGCAAAACAGTTCCTGACTAAAAATATTTTCAATCACATTTTAATAGTGAAAATTATTTTAAAAAATCTACTTGATTGGTATTTTATTTACTGTCTGCTTTTTTCCAGAAGTTTAAAAATTGTAAGAAAAAAACCCCGAAAGCTCCAACATATTCCCATCTGTATATTAAGTAAACTTTAAACTTAATATAAACGCACAGTATTTCCAAAAAAAAAAGTTTATACTTAAAGACCATCTTTATAAAAATTGCTGATCTTTAAGGTGTAAGCCTTACTACAGATTACGTTAAAGTCAATAATAATAAGTCATATGCATTGCACTTAAATAAAATTCCGGGAAAATGACATCAAATGAAGGTACAAAAAAAAAACCCAGCACCTATAAAAAGAATAAATATTTCTACAGTTGTTAGACTTCCTTACATGAAATATGGAGTCCTCTCCTCATGAAACGTAAGTACATTATACATGTTTCAATATTCTCTTTTTATTAATTTTTATATACTGTTATTATATTTTCAATTTGTTGATGGAATAATGGATTAAGAATAAAAATGACAGAAGTTCCCAATATATATTTTAAAATAACAACAGATGTGAGGGAATGCAGCACATGTCCGAGTCTGTGTTTGTGGCATTGCGCAAGATAGTGGGGACCTCACAACAGGTGGCCATTAGAAGGGAGGTGACGGACATCATGGAGATGGTGGACAGACAAATGAAAACTAATAATAGTATCATGAAAATGAAAAGTGGCAGTATGAGAGAAGGATTGAGACTGGAGGGATCAGATCTAGACTACATGTTCTGGCGAAACAACCACCGAGTGATCATGGACATGTCTCAGTCTGAGTATTACAACACAGCCAATACAACCTTGATTCTCTCTGACAGTTCTGAGAGTCCACCAGGATTCACTCTACTTCAGTTACTGACACCACCAAGATACAGACAAGTCCAGTCAGCATATGTCAGAGTAAATGGCATAGCCTTTCTATCTAGTTCTATGTATAGAGAGATAACTTGTTCAGTAGTAATGCCTAATTCTACTGTACATGGACCTTGTGGTAGTGGTGTAGTAGGAGGACTAGAGTATGATACTGCCTGGTGTTTTATTTGTGACTTTTGGCCTTTGTCTGCCTCCTCATGGATAGACAGATGTCACTCATGGCCTGGTCCTGAAATTATTGATGACATTGTCAGAAACGGATGTCATTTTGTAGCAATAGGACATCCATTAGGACAAAACGAAAGCCTAGAGTGGATAATTTCTTTTTCTCGAGCAGAATATAAACTTGTGTATTCAATGAACCATAGCCAATTTCTAGCTTATGGGCTGTTAAAACTGTTCTTAAAAGAAGTCGTAAATCAACAATTCGAAGAAACCAATAAACTGTTGTGTTCCTATCACATGAAGACAACAGTTTTCTGGGCGATTCAACAAAACACTCTACTGCATTGGTGTCCACAAAACCTCTTGGCCGGTTTCTGGGTCTGCTTTAAACTCCTCCTTAGATGGGTGTATGAGGGAGTTTGTCCAAACTTTTTCATCCCACAAAACAACCTGTTTTTGACAAAGGTCCATGGCTCAGCACAAAACAGATTGTTCCTACAGTTACATGAATTGTACAAGAAAGGTCTGGCCCTGTCTGTTACAGAGTCCCTCTATCAGGTCTTGCATCATTGGTGTCCTGTACAATCCCAGACTTTTTATTTGTATGGTTGAGGGACTAATTTTGTCTGAAGTTTGTCATGATCTAGAACTTGTCTATGAGTCCTTTAAAGTTGGTATACTTCCAAAAGGCCTTACAAAAGCCATACACATAATAGAGCAGTTAGTTAATTCACCCCTGACACACTATCAAACTCTTACATTACAAAGACTTACATCCACCATTCTTCAAACTACTGCCTTTTTATTATTAAACATGTGCATTAACACAGGTGTCAACAAACAAATGTATATTGTACACAAAATGTCCTGTCACATGCTGAAATTAGCAGCCAAGTTTGGGAGTGCTTCTGACATATTGTTCATTGCCATGTATTATTACAAGACACGATGTGGTTCAGTCAATACAACACCAGTAAATAAATCAGTGATTTGGGTATCAGTCCCAGATTAAAAAGTCATCAACAAAATCAACAGTCACAGTTACTGTTTAAATCATACATGTATCTACCATAATACCAGTATATAACGTACAAAAAAATTACACATGTAAATTGAAATTCCTTGCAATTGTTGTTTTTGAATTCATACTTATTTGATATTTTCTGTGAATTAGCTAGTTTTTCTTTTCAGTGATATCCAAAATATTCATATTACGAATATCAATGATTTGATAAAGAATTTGGGTGAATAAGGCGTGTAAACTGCCTATACGAGGATAGATAAGATGCTATAAATTTAAAATATCAACAAATCTCGCAATTTCTTTCTAAATTATTGAAAACAATGTATATTTACCATAACATCAATTTATAACCCTTAATAAATATTTTGAAAAGGTTGATTTAAACTGGAGTATGCGTTTCAAAACCTCCAAATGGTGGCATTTTTAGAAATCCATTGACTTTTCTTTTAAAGAGTGGGTCTGAGCTCCATATTTTCGTCATGGTCTATATAAGGAATAAAGGAAATCAAACCGATTTCAATCAACCAAAACGTGGAGAGATGACCCACTATACTTTAAAAGTTTAATTTGGTATTGCAACAATTGAACGTTTTAGAAAAATAATACAAGTCCGTAATTCGTGGTCGAAGTTGCATATTGCATTTTACAGTGGAGTTCGTTGTGACTTAAATTGCTCAGTGGTTAGAGCACCAGACATTAGGTAACATTATAATGCTAAGATTTTCAGGATGTGGGTTCGATACTACCAAAATTTAAGATTTTTTTTTCTTATCGTTTTTAAAAATATTCAAAACTGAATATTGTTAGAAATTGTGGTTTTGAAAAGTTGCATTATAATATAATCAAGTATATTTAATTTGAAAAAATTATAAATATAAAATTGTATTTTACGACTTAACCAAATGGGCATTTGCGCTTCTTGTTCCCCCATCTTACAGTTTATATATATATATATATATATATATATATATATATATATATATATATATATATATATATATATATATATATATATATATATATATATATATCAAATTATTATGCTCTTTATATCCTCTCAGCCTATCAAACTACACAAGAAAATGTAGGACCAACTCTTAAATTATCAAATCGCAGTTCTAGGTAAATGTGACCCAGGAAGAAATGCTTCATCCAGTGATTGGGGAGGGAAAGTGCCAGCAGCTATAACAGTATCAAGGCAGTAGTACAGATATTTATTAAATTAGTTTATTGTGTTCAGTTATTGTATCAAATAATGTATTAGAGATTGCTTCAAAACAAATTACTGTTACTGCAGTTAAAAAGATTGTAACAAATTCTTTTTCTGTATGGAATAAAAATCGATTTAATTCTAAATTTTTATTAAAAGGGAGATAACCCATTAACTCATTGTCCTTCACGAGTTACTAGTTCTTGTCCGAAAAAAAAGACGTTCGACTTTGATCCACCGAACTAGCAAGTTTTTCTGTAAATATGTAAATGCATTACAAAAACACCAAAAGGGTTTATTCTTTAAACAATATTGGAACTGTTTTATCTTTTAATTTTGCTAGCTAGCCTATATATTGATTTCATAGTATTCCCATGTTTACTATTTTATAGACTTTTTCGCGGTACTGCTCTTTTGCAGGGCAAAATGACATAGTTTGGTGAAATATGACGTACCATAAATTGTTTCAAATACGTCATTTAATTATCTACCTACTAAAATTTCGGCAAAGTATATACATTTGCCCTGCAAGAGAGCAGTACTGCAGTTATCGCGAAAGAGCCTATATACTGGTGCGTTACATTATGACTTTAACCAATATAGAACCTAGGCGGAACATATTGTGTATCCTTCCCCGACACAATATAGGCCCTCGGTGGAACATACTCTATATCCTTCCTTGACACTTCATTTAAATGCAGTAATATTCTGAGAAATCTGGTCAATTTTGAATGCTTATTTTATATAACACACAGGAAATTAAGGAAGTGAACACTTCAACAGGAAAGCAATCATTCGATAGGATTGAGACTAGCAATAGTAAATACTTGTGGAGACATACGCTATGTAATGTCTTCAAAATATTTTTACTGCATGGTTCTTTTTACAGCAGTTAGATGATACAAAAATGTCTAACATACTTTTTTATCTAAAGATTTACTTAAAAGACTGATCAACATAATGCAAAAACATTTAATTTGTTTATTAGTTATGGAGCCACCCTACTTTTAAAGATGCAAATGTACGGCACACAAAATAAAGAGATATTACAGTATTTTCATTTTATTTTCAAATTCAAAATGACCATCAAAGAAATAAAGCACAGGTCTCACAATCATGGTCGTAACTAAGTTTATATCCTAGAGTTATTTGGAGAGGTCTTTCTTTTTTAAATTAAATGAATAGCTATAACAAGTGTTTGTGTGAATTAAGTTCAAAATAATTCCAAAGAATAAACTCAGTGATTTCAGTTGTGTATGAAAATACAAGAAACTAAGATAGTCAAGAGAAAAATTTATACAACAATAATGATCATGTAAGATTCCATGAAGTCAATAACCATCTGTGACAAGAATGGACTGTTTTATCGAAACATTTAACCATTTTATTGAAACAACTTATAAATCAAATCACAACGGAGGCCAGGTTAGCACAGCAGGAACTCCCCGTATTTCCCTCTTTCTATAACACAATAGTTACAGTGTTAACTCTGCTGAACAGACCTCTGGTGTCATAATAAACTACAGGGTCAGTACATGCTGTGAGAGGATTGCACAGTTCCTGTCTGGTTGATTACAATGAACCATCTTGTGAGCTATGGAACCCAACAGAATGTTATCAGGACTACACAAACACAACAGATGACCAATTCATCACAATGGCAAAAATCTTGTTGTCAGTCAGTCTATGAACACACTGTAAAATAGTTCCTGGTCAGTCGTCGCCGATATCAAATTTGAGATTGACGGGGGAGAGACACACGGAGGGGGTCCTGGTGCTGATGTTGAGGGGGTCGGGACAGATGGAGCCCAGGCTGTCATCCATCCTGACGGGGTGGGGGTACGCCCCCTCACTCCTGGCCCGCCTGTTTTGGATATCTTTCAGAATTCCCTTGGCCTCCTCTCTCCTCTGTAAATATACATGTAATAGTGTAAATTACAAATATCAATAAATTAGTATAATGGAACAATTGGGAAGATATACTTTTACTAGACTAGTACAAACTGCTACTATAAAACAGGGTAATCTTCTCTCTTTGTATTCATTCATTCACTAAATTCATCTAATTGTAAATTTATGTCAAAAGAGAGCCTAATTTTGACTTTGGTCAATCAGATAAGCAAAAATTGAGAGTGTTAATAAAACTGTTTATTATAGCATTACAGAATACTAAAGTTTCTAGAGAAAAAATAAGAACTGGAAGATGTTGTTTAGGAATGTCCAGATAGTTCGATATGAAATTGTTTTAGGATTATCAAATATATAAGATGTAGTTAGACAGAATTAAAATCAATGAGATGTTTCCAATGATGCTGTGTAATGAGACAAACTCAGACTCTGACCTCGGGGAACTCTGTACACTTCTGGGCGGCAGCGTAAGCATCATCTAGGTTGTTCCTCAACAGGTGATAGTTAGCCAGGTACTTGTAGGCTTGACTCTGATCCTCTGCACTGAACGTCTGTAAAAAATCAGTGGGTCTATATACAACATATCTATGTAACATGCATAATTATATAACATGTCTATATAACATGTCCTATCTACAGTATATAGTAGTAAAGTACTTGTAAGCTCGACTCTGATACTCAGCATAAAAGCTCTTTAAATTAACAGTCTATATAACAGATCTATATAATAACCCTATCTAACATACCTATATAACATATAAGATCTATAGAAGTCATATTTATTTCTAACATGTTAGATCTGTATTTCAATTATCAGAACCATATAAATAACATGTTATACCTTTAAAACAGATCATATAATATGTCAGACCTACATACGATGTAAGAGATATATATATACCATTCCAGTTTCGTGTAATATGTCAGATCTATATAACCTCATATCTCTATATGTGTTTATATATAAATATATATATATATATATATGTTAATTTTATGTAACCTTCTAGGCAAAGTAAACATGCTAGATGTGTTTTTCTGAATGTTAAGTCTTTATTTATGTTACTTTTTCAACTTTGTAAAAAACATGTCAAATATTCATTTAATGCTGTTTTTAGTATTTGAATATTCATTTAATGCTGCTTTTAGGATCATGAACATACTCAAATGATAATGTGGCAAAATATCAGTCTCTTTTAGGAACACAGTTTTAACACATGTAAATGTACAAAATGTAGGTCAACATCATAAACACTTCACACAAATGTGACCTTTGACCTTGCTGTGATCTACTGACCCCCATTCTGTTGGCCTCATTGATGTACTCAGTGTATGCTGAGGCTGCTTGGTCCTCCTCATTTAGGCGCTCATGTAACCTGAAACAGAAAATTACTGTATGCTATACTGTGTCAATAGAACTTATATAACCTGAAAGGGAAAGTTACTGAACACTGTGCTATGTCTATAAATCTTGTGTAACCTGAAACACACAGTAACTGTACATTATACTGTGTCAATAGACCTCGTGTAACCTGAAACAGACAGTTACTGTACATTATACTGTGTCAATAGACCTTGTGTAACCTGAAACAGATAGTTACTGTACATTATACTGTGTCAAAAGACCTCGTGTAACCTGAAACAGATAGTTACTGTACATTATACTGTGTCACTAGACCTTGTGTAACCTGAAACAGACAGTTACTGTACATTATACTGTGTCAATAGACCTGGTGTAACCTGAAACAGATAGTTACTGTACATTTTACTGTGTCAATAGACCTGGTGTAACCTGAAACACACAGTAACTGTACATTATACTGTGTCAATAGACCTGGTGTAACCTGAAACAGACAGTTACTGTACATTATACTGTGTCAATAGACCTGGTGTAACCTGAAACAGATAGTTACTGTACATTATACTGTGTCAAAAGACCTCGTGTAACCTGAAACCAGGGTTGTCTCTAAGACCCGGGAGGCGGGGAATTTCCCCGCCTAAAGTGACGTAATTACCCGGCTATTATTGCATTTCAAACACAATCTAGCTATAAGCTAGACCTCCAGATCCCCTTCTACTTTTTTATTTCTCCCTTCTACTTCAATTTTTAGAGACAACCCTGTGAAACACACAGTAACTGTACATTATACTGTGTCAATAGACCTTGTTTAACCTGAAACAGACAGTTACTGTACATTATACTGTGTCAATAGACCTGGTGTAACCTGAAACAGACAGTTACTGTACATTATACTGTGTCAATAGACCTTGTTTAACCTGAAACAGACAGTTACTGTACATTATACTGTGTCAATAGACCTCGTGTAACCTGAAACAGACAGTAACTGTACATTATACTGTGTCAATAAAACCTCACGTAACAGATAACTAGACACAGTACATTATGTTATTAGAACCTTAACATATTCAAACCAATTCTAAATAGACCTTGTGTCTTACTTTGCGAGTTTAATCAGGGCCATTCCTTCCATATCTCCCACTACATGAGCCTTCCAGAAGCATTTCTTGGCCTCTTGCAGTCGTTCTAGTTTCTCATAAGATTCCCCAAGCGCCATCGCCATTCTTGAGTCGTTTGGCCTAAAAAAAAACCAATCAGAAAACGAGGGAATGAGTTAACTATCAAGCCTCCTTAAGCATTGTGGAAATATATTAGGTTACAATAATATATATATCAGATTCACAATTTTTGAATCAAGCAACTATGGTAACCTTAACTTCTGGGCCTGTCTGTAGTAATACAAACAATAAAACGGCATCTTAAGAATCTCATACGTCTGTCCCAGACCATACCAGGCTCGGTAATCTCGTATGTTGATTTCTGAAAAAAAGAATATGTATAGTGGTAGCTTAAAGCCAAGGTTTAGGATTGATTTTTTTCAATCCAATGCTCACTTACTCTAATGAGAAGCCAACAAGAGGCCCAGGGGCCACATTGCTCACCTGAGCAACAATTGCCTTAATTCTGAGCAAATTAGCATTACATGATATACAAAATATCTTGGCAACTAAGTACAGTAGATCTTGCTAAAAAAAAAATTGAAAATCTGCCAATTTTTATCCACCTCTTTCTTTTGGTAAATACCAAGCCCCTTTTGTTGTTGTACCTGTAAGATTTTTCTCTATTCCTATATACCCCCCCCCCATTTTGTGGCCCCACTTTTCTCTAGGGTATCATGGTTTCATCAAACTTATATCTGCATAACCTGTGCTTTCACACTATGTACTGAGTTTTGGACCGAAAAACTTTCCCAGAATATTTTTAAAGATTTTCTCTATATATTCCTATGTAAAAATTCAAACCGCCATCACGGCCCCGCCCTACCACTAGGGACTGTGATTTTGAATTTACACTACCCGAGGATGCCTCTACACAAGTTAAAGCTTTTCTGGCCAAATGGTCTTTAAAAAGAATATTTTTAAAGATTTTCTCTATATATTCCTATGTAAAAATTCATTCCCCACTGTGGCCTCACCATTCCACTGGACTATTATTTTAACAAACTTGAATCTATATACGATTTGGAAATGCTTCCACTCAGATTTCGGCTTTCCTGGCCAAATAGTTTTGAGAAGAAGATTTTTTAGAGATTTTCTCTATGTATAAAAATGTATCCCCCATTGTGGCCCGCCCTACCCTCAGGGACCATGATTTGAACAAACTTGAATCTACATTATCTGAAGATGGTTACCCGCCAATTTGAACTTTCTTGGTCAAATA